>NW_026945852.1:27500-152500 GCF_034702125.1 Engraulis encrasicolus | reverse complement strand
AGTACACCCCTTTTGAAGAGTAATATTTTGCTTACAATGGGAAAGGTTAATAATATGTACATAGTGTACATATTTTTCCACTTTGGTGAAATCATGCGGTGCAACAGCAAGTACACCCCAATGTAAAACAACATTAGAAAAAGACATGAACATGTTTAATATTTAATAGAGGAATTGTGCTGCCGCTGTTTATAATATTTCTATTAGCACATGATCAGATATAGTGATGACAAAGTTGTTTAAAACGTGAATTCTGCTTTAAAGAATATCTCAGCATTCATTCATTCGTTCATACCAATAAACGGAGGGGCAAGCACACATACAGTGATTACAGTCACTAAAAAGTATATACATTATTATAACATATTACAGGAGTTTGTTTTGATTTTGGCATGACTTACAGCGGTTTCCTTTGGCTTTGAATTAACCCCTTAGCACAGAGCCTATGTTATAACCTTACTGTCACCAGAGCCTATGTTATAACCTTACTGTCACCAGAGCCTATGTTATAACCTTACTGTCACCAGAGCCTATGTTATAACCTTACTGTCACCAGAGCCTATGTTACAACCTTACTGTCACCAGAGCCTACTGTATGTTATAACCTCACTGTCACCAAAATTGTAATGGCTATATCTTAATCTATTACTTAAGGCTCTCTGTAATGTCATAGCGATGCTGTTATGATGTAGTTGAGTATTTTCAGCAAATAGTGAATAGGCCAGCTGTCGGCCCCATCTGCACTAAGAGGCTACTTCCCAGTGTTTTCCAAGCTGAAAAAGATATTGAAAACACAAAGATGTAACAATGAGGTATACAGGTATTAAGGTATGACTGTCAATTTAGCAACAGATTACTGACATAGACAGACAGGTAATGAGTGATTAAGGTGGTTAAAGTGTGATGCTGTTAATATTTTACCATAAAAATGGTTTTCTCAACCATAATAAAAATGTGACAATAATGTAGCAAGTTACATTAGAGTATGATTGCCAAGTTAGCAACAGGTTACTGATATAGACAGACAGGTAATGACTGATCAAAGTGTCAAAGTGTGATGCTGTTACATCGCCAGGAATATAATGTCATTATCAATAATAATAATAAGATAATTATGATTTTTTTTCAACTGTAATAGCAATTATTTCAACACAAATAAAGAAAGTATTTCTCAAGACCAATAAGTAATCACAATCTCTTTATAATCACTGATAGATCACTGATTCTTGAGAAAGTGGCTAAAACAGGTTGTAATGTTGACAGAAAAAAACAAAGTGAATTACAAAATGATATGGTATATCCTTGTAGACTAAGGTCTTGGCTTTTCAGAAATGCACAAGGCCAATCTCCCCATTATGTATTTTTTTCAGAAATCAGGCTTTTCTCCGACCATAGCTTGTTTTTTGTCAACACCGTCAGACACAATTAAAAGTTATTAAAATTGTATTGATTTGGTTGCAAATGTATCTGGAGTTTTTAAGTGATTATGTATATTTTTTGGTTCACACATATGCCTTTAAATGTTGAAAATTCACTTTTGTTCTATTTTAATACTGTTTCATGTGTTCTAATTTTAAAATATGTACCGTCAAACGATGCTTACTTAACGCCTAAATACAACAAACAATTTTTTGTAATTTCACAAATATTCCTGTAGGCTTAAATTGGCTATTACTTTGATATTTCAACAACTCCTAAGGAAAATGTTGTAAGCACATTCCTTTAAAATGTCCAAAACTCCTTCTTACGGTGGTGACTTAAGAACTTACGGTGGTGACAGTAATCTGAGAGTGGTGAAAGTGGCCTAATTAGTACCTGCATTTAGCAAAATAAATAGCCCTCTCAAGTCAATGGCATCTTGCATAAACACTTTATTTTTGTGTGTGCACAGTATGAGCATGTCTTTTTACTTCATTAGTTAGATTATCTAGGAAGTAAGCCACTGGTTGTTGAAAATGTGGTAAAAACAGCTTTTAAGTTGTTCAAATCCAAAATATAGAGGTGTATTATCATAGATGTAGGTCTTGGCTGTGCAGTGAATGCATTGGCCAAGCTCCCCATGTTTAACATTTTTCATAAAATACGCTCTTTCTTGTTTTGTCAACAGCGGCAGACAGAATTAGAAGTAAAAACACATGTTTACTGTATTAAAGTGAATTACTTTAACAATTCAACATAACTGTAGACACTTATTGTATGCATATTCTTAATAAAACATGTCAAAAACACGTAAAACATGTGTTTTTTGGTGAACTCCATCAGATGTCACCACCGTCAGGTTTTCTGACAAAAAAACCTCCAAATGCACCTCAGTGGTGGCTAGAGTCTCATTTTGGATCACAATTATTACTAACATGCCTAGTAATGTTTCATTAACCAGCACAATTTAGTAAAATATGGAACAACATGATGAGCAGAACAAAATCTGACGGTGGTGACATCTGACGGTGTGAGACAAAAAAAACACTCTTTTAAATATTATGCATTGTTTGTTCACATTAGCCATTTCATTTTCGCTCTGTTTCTTGGGTGCTTCATACCTTTTCTGAAAAAAATTATATTTATTAACATTAATGTAATACAATACTATTAAAACCCCCGACGGTGTTGACAGTTTATGGTTGGGACAGTACCAGTGTCCAAACAAATTAACAAATTGAGGACAAAATAATAAACTTACAGGAGCTTCAGTGATGGTGAAGTAGGCAGTAGAGCTGAAGGTTTGAAAAGGGGTCCTCAGTAATGAAAATTACCTTGTGCATACCTGATTTTATTGTCTTTTAGAAAAAATCTGACGGTGGTGACCAATATGCTGGACACATTTTGAGCAATCAGTAAATAATAGTAAATATTGTTTTACATCCACTATGTGCACATCTGTAGAACCACTTTAATATGGTCTTCCACATCATGGTGATATTGTTCAATTCTGTTAGTGATTTTTGTATTTTAAGTCAATTGAAATGATGATGCCAGTCCTTGGGACAGGCGTTTTTACAGGGTGTGGACAGGTTTATAGCCATGAAAAGTAATAAAATTACACTTAAATATTTCAAACAACTGTGTATTCGTGTGACAGACCCCTTGGCCATTACCTGGGTTCATTTTGTTTGTGAAAATTTAGTTGATTTTCAACAGAATTAATATTTTACTGCAGGGACATGTTTTTGCCAAACTTTCAAGAATCAGTGAAATATTGCACACATGATGTTGCATGGTTTTACTTACTGTAATTTCTCAAGTCTGTAGTTTGGGTCTTCCACCAGAGCAGAGATCTGCTTGACTGCTGAGGCTCCTAGTTTATTGTAATCTAGATACAGCTCTATGAGGTGTGAGGAGGGGTTTGATGCCAGAGCTGATGTCAGAAGAGCACAACCCTCTTCTGTTACACTGCAATCCCTAAGGCTAGAGAGAGAGAGAGAGACAGAGAGAGAGAGAGAGAGAGAGAGAGAGAGAGAGAGAGAGAGAGAGAGAGAGAGAGAGAGAGAGAGAGAGAGAGAGAGAGAGAAACAGACAGACAGAGAGACAGACGGAAAGACAGAGCACTTCATTAAAGTTACTCAAAGTCTCATGCAGACACACATTGATCACAAGAACTGAAACAAATATGTGCACAGAACCACTGGTATTGACATACACAAACGTCTGTTTTAAAGGGACACGCCACCCCCAGGTGCACAGTCCAGGAAGCACAATGACAAATATCATGTATGCAGGTAGTACTGCCGTGGAGGTAGGCACACTATGGACACACACACACACACACACACACACACACACACACACACACACACACACACACACACACACACACACACACACACACACACACACACACACACACACACACACACACACACACACACACACACACACACACACACACACACTAGAAGTAATCCATATTGTGATATTCCCTTTTCCCCATATCACCCAGCACTAGTGGATACGGTGCAGGAATTAGACACATGGCAGCACAGAGTGCAGAGTTAACACCAGAGTCAGACATGATGCAGACAAAACACCAGAGTCAGACATGATGCAGACAAAACACCAGAGTCAGACATGATGAAGACAAAACACCAGAGTCAGACATGATGCAGACAAAACACCAGAGTCAGACATGATGCAGACAAAACACCAGAGTCAGACATGATGCAGACAAAACACCAGAGTCAGACATGATGCAGACAAAACACCAGAGTCAGACATGATGCAGACAAAACACCAGAGTCAGACATGATGCAGACAAAACACCAGAGTCAGACATGATGCAGACAAAACACCACAATCAGACATGATGCAGACAAAACACCAGAGTCAGATATGATGCAGACAAAACACCAGAGTCAGACATGATGCAGACAAAACACCAGAGTCAGACATGATGCAGACAAAACACCAGAGTCAGACATGATGCAGACACAACACCAGAGTCAGACATGCACTGTAAAAAATGCCTGTTGAAATAACGGCAAAAAACTGTCAAATTGCAACAGTCAGTGACCGTAAAATGTAAAACAATTTATCTCTGTACTAAATATGGCAAGCCACTATTTAGTCAAAAAGCGCTACATAACTTTATTTTTGACAGGTGTCATATGTAGAAAATACTGGACTGTTCTCTGTAAACGAAGATATTGGAAAATACCGTTAAGTGAGATGAAGTAGTCAAGAAACGGTACATAACTTTATTTTTCACTGGTGTCAATATGAGGAAAATACTGAACTGTTCACTGAAAAGAAAATATTGGAAAATACCGTTAAGTGAAGATGAAGTAGTCAAGAAACGGTACATGACTTTATTTTTCACTGGTGTACACATATGTACACAGCAAATTTGCCAGAGTTCGATTGATCAGAGTTAGACTGGTGTTCAGCCAAAATCAAACATCAAACATCAAGAGTTGCAGCAACACTACAGAGTGTTATTTGACTCCTCTGGATCCGAGTTGTTGAGCTAAGAGAGCTAGAGAGTTAATGTTTAACTCCCTTGAGAGTTATGAAAAACATGCCTCCCCAATTTTCAAATGTTTTGGCAACATGAGCAGTAACATAAGTGAACCAAACTCAATCCTCTGTTAGTGAACCAAATTGTGAACCAACAGACAAAGAACTCTGTTCTGCTTTTCTTCACATTGTGTATACTACAAAAAGTAGGTGCTCTTTCTGGTCGTGTTAGGCTTTTTGTCCTCTTTTAGTCCAATAGATCTCTTGTGATTGCACTTGTTCCAGGTGTAACTTGTCAAACCACTGATAGGCTGGTTGTAACAGGCAGAGTTTGATGTCAACACGCTATTTGTAGCCATCAATGAGTATTAACTTAGAGTACAACCCTCTGCATGTGTTGTAGTTCATCCTGCGAAAAATTCTCCACCGCAATATTTTTTTTCCCTTATTGGACTTTGAGGCTTTGCCATCAGAGTTTTCGATTGAGAGGCAAATTGACACAGTAAACCTCTTCAAAATTCCGAATATATTTTTTTGCATTCCTCCTACCCAACAGAAAGCAATGGAGGTTATAATGAATTGAATATTAATTACTCCACAGAAAACATATTGCCTGTCTGCTTGGCTCCAGGTCATGAAGCTGGCAACTGAATAAACTGTGCAACAGTTAAGGACTGCAAATGGCAACAGTTTGCACATTTTGCAGTAATTCACTGTAACTTATTATTTCTCCGGTAACAGCCTACAGTTTAGCCTCATTTAATGTGTAAAATATACCTATAGGCTAGTATAATCTGAAAAAGTCTACCTGGGACAGTAATCCCTTGAGCTCTTAGAAGTAGCCCAGTCTATTTGAAACTGTCATTCTACCCCATCCAAATCAATCTATCAATCAATTCCTGACCTCACCTGAGTGCTAAGGGCTGTCATGCAATGATTAACTTACTGCCTGCACCTGCCAAATGCTTCATCACTCGGGTCACATGGTTCACTTGAACATGTATTTAAACAGGGACTGTTGCATTGTACTGCTCACTGGTTGCTAGCTAGCTAGCTGGCTGGCTGGCTGTAAGGCCGGCTGGCCGGCTGCTGGCCTGCCCTCACCTGGCCGGCCCGGCTAGCAGGTCACATTGTAAGGGTGGCTGCATGGTGGCTTGCTAACTAGCTTGTTTGTTAGCTTGCTTGCCCCGCTAGCGGTGGCTTTCATTTTCCTTAAGGTTATTTTCAGGCCTTTTTTAAATAAAGAATGGATTTGCATACCCTTCATTGATGATACTAGACTGGTCCACCTGCCTGCACTAGACAATCTGGCAATTGGGCATTTATTTAGTTATCTAATTAAGTTGATGTTTATTGGACTCCAATGAGTAGAATCAGTCTAATCAGTTGTCTGTGATTGCAACTCTATAATTGGACTCACCTGAGTATAATCAGTCCAATCAGTTGTCTGATTGTAACTCTATAATTGAACTCACCTGAATATAATCTGTCCAATCTGTTTTGGCAACCACTGCTGCCATAATTTTACCGTAAAATGTAAAAAAAAAAAATACCGTTATTTATTTAACGGTAGGCTTTGGCAACCACTGCTGCCATAATCTTACCGTAAAATGTAAAAAGGAAATATACCGTTATTTGTTTAAAGGTAGACTTTGGCAACCACTGCTGCCAGCAATGTACCGTAAAAACAACAGTTCTTTTTTTACTGTGTGATGCAGACAAAACGCCAGAGTCAGACATGATGCAGACAAAACGCCAGAGTCAGACATGATGCACACAAAACACAAACATGATGCAGATAAAACACCAACATGATGCAGACAAAATGCCAGTCTGACACACACGTTCCAACATTCAGAGCAGCGCGCGCGCACACACACACACACACACACACACACACACACACACACACACACACACACACACACACACACACACACACACACACACACACACACACACACACACACACACACACACACACACACACGGGTAGATGACGTGACGTGTAAATTTTGCTGTCGCAGGCTCTTAAAATTAAGTAAATTCATGCTTTCAAAATTGTCAATGCTTTAAATGATTAAACTAATGTCGTTGTTGTGAAAAAGTAATGTGTAAGAAATCCAGAGCTTAAATAAGTATACTTAATTTTGAGTCAAATGTCACATTTGTCCTATGGTGTGACTGAGGCAAGCCCGGTTCTCCATATTAAAACATTTTTAAATAAATAATCAAAGCTCAGTCATTTGTCTAAACAACCCTGGCATGTTTTTCAAGGTGTCTATTTTAGCAAGTGGCAATGCTTAATTTTTTTCCTGTTTTTCTGAGACCGTATGGACTTATGAAACTTTGTCACAGAAAATAATGTCCTGTGGTGTGACATCATTTTTTTGGTTAATTCTGTGTATAATGATCTATTGTTGAAGCTCCAGCGGTACATAAATTGTGACTTTAGACCCTTAAGAAGCCAATGGCAAGGGTGGATTTTAGATGTTTCTCTCAGAGTTCTTCAGTCAATCAATTATGTTTTGCTACCACAAGATGTATTAGTTTTGTAGTCCTTTGGTGTGACAGTCATAAAATACATTTTGACAATAGTGTATATTTTTCATATTTTTTTCTTATGTAGATGTATGAAAATGCATCTTACTAAAGGTGAAATTGTATTTCAGTTGGCAACAACATGGCTTTAAATTAACTCAAAAGCTCAAAAGTCCTATGGTGTGATGGTAAAAGTCCTATGGTGTGATGGTAAAAGTCCTATGGTGTGACACTTTGGAGTATCACACCAAAAGACAAACATGGTGTCAGACAGACAGACGAAGGACCCAGATGCGTCACGTTACACAGAGTTTATTTAGGGGTTCAGGGGGTTGGGAGGTTTGTGTCCTAGAACCTGTGTGTGTGTGTTCCCCAGTGGCCGAGAAGGTTCTTGAGGAGCAGGTGGTGGAGGTCCGGGTTCTCTGGGTCCTGGGGGGGGGGGAACACACACACAACAGGGCAGATCAGGCAAGGCAGCAGTACCGTTCAGGGAAAATCAGAAATCTTGGTCACAAGGCAGAAGGCAGGTCAGAATTACCGGGGGAAGTAGAGAAGTCAGAGTCGAAGGTTCAGGCACGGGTTCAGAGTTCAGGTTTCAGGTTTCAGGATTCAGGATTCGGGGGTTCAGGAGCCAAATGTGAAGAAGCCAGCAAACAGGGGTTCCACTTTCAGACAATCTGACAGAGCGGTACTGGAAGACTGAGGTTTATATGGAGAGTGAGAGGCAGCAGGTGAGCAAGAGACAGCCAATGGTAGCCACAGATCATTAACGAGAATCAATTGGGGTCAATAGACAGCAGAGTCAGTGATGGTATGCAGGCAGCAGAGTTACTGCTCGTTAAGTGGCACCAGGTGAGCCTGATTGTGGCAATGACAGGTGAGAGTGAGTGGAAAGTTACCAGATGAGAAGGGAGAGTTGTAGGACCATGACAGAACCCCCCCCTCAAGGGACGGCTCAGAAGTCCCAAAACACTCACCAACACGGGCGGGAGGGGGGGGGGTAGCCGGCGGAGGGTCAAAACTCCTCAGACTGGTCCGTGTCCCCAGCCTCAGGACCAGAATCAGGTTCAGGAACAGGGGTGGACGGAGCAGCGCCATCACGACGAGGACCCCTCGGCCGACCCCTCAGGATTGCAGGCTGGTCCGGGTGCTGGCGATGGAAATCCGCAATGAGAGCGGGGTCCACGATCCTGCTGGCGGGCACCCACACCCTCTCCTCAGGACCATAGCCTTCCCAATCAACAAGGTATTGGATGCCCCTACCCCGCCGCCGTGACCGGAGCAGCCGTCGCACAGTGTAAACAGGACCACCATCAATGAGTCGGGGTGGCGGAGGTGGCGGCACAGCGGGCACCAGAGGGCTCTCATGAACTGGCTTCAGACGTGAGACGTGAAAGGTTGGGTGCACCTTCATGGACCGGGGAAGCCGGAGTCTGACAGCCGACGGATTGATGATTTTCTGGACTGGGAATGGACCGATGAACCTGGGGGCCAGTTTGCGTGACTCCACGCGCAGAGGCAGATCACGGGAGGAAAGCCACACCCTCTGGCCCACCTGGTAGGCGGGAGCAGGAATCCTTCGCCGGTTGGCACTGGCAGTGTAGCTGGCAACGGCTCTCAGAAGGGTGGCACGAGCTTTAGACCACGTCCGACGACAGCGGCGAGCAAAGGCAAGGGCAGATGGACAGGAGGCTCCTCTCTCTTGACTGGCAAACAGGGCCAGCTGATAGCCGTAGACGCACTGGAATCAAAATCAAAGGAAGGGGGAAAATCCAGTGGTGGAGCTGGGGAGAGAGTTGTGTACATATTCTACCCACAACAGATGTTGAGACCAGGCCCGGGGATTACGGGATGCCATGCACCGCAGAGACTTTTCCAGCTCCTGATTCATCCTCTCAGTCTGTCCATTTGACTGCGGGTGAAAACCTGACGTAAGACTGGCAGTAGCTCCGAGAAGACGGCAGAAGTCTTTCCAGAAGGCGGATGCAAACTGTGGGCCCCGGTCAGACACTACATCCCGTGGCAAGCCGTGGATGCGGAACACCTGCTCAAGGACCACCTGGGCTGTCTCTTTGGCAGAGGGCAACTTTGGCAGTGGAACAAAGTGCGCCATCTTGCTGAACCGGTCTACGATGGTCAGGATGACAGTATTACCATCAGAGGGGGGAAGGCCGGTGACAAAGTCAAGCGAGATGTGAGACCAGGGGCGCATGGGTACTGGCAGGGGCTGTAGTAACCCGGCTGGTGGTCGGTTGGAAGACTTGTTCTGGCAGCAGGTATGGCACGCCATGCAAAATTCGCGGATATCCTTCTCCAACGATGGCCACCAGAACCGCTGAGAGAGAAGACGGAGAGTGCGTCCGATACCAGGGTGACAGGCCAGGTTGGAATTGTGCCCCCACTGGATGACCTGGGATCTCAGGTCTGCCGGAACGAAGAGGCGGTTGCTGGGGCACGCACTTGGACTTGGCTGGTTTCTGATAGCCTTTCTCACCTCCTCCTCGATGTTCCAGGTCAGGGTGGCGATGACGCAGGGGTTTGGGAGGATTGGTTCTGGGTCCTCGGAAGACTTGTCATCCTTCTGAAACATGCGTGACAGGGCATCTGGCTTAGCATTGCGTGAGCCGGGACGGTAGGAGAGGGTGAAGTTGAAGCGGGTGAAGAACAAGGACCAGCGACTTTGACGGGGATTCAGTCTCTTTGCTGACCTGATGTACTCCAAGTTCTTGTGGTCCGTCCAGACCAGAAATGGAGTCTTGCACCCCTCCAGCCAGTGGCGCCACTCCTCTAGGGCAAGTTTGACGGCAAGTAACTCTCGGTTGCCGATATCATAGTTCTGCTCGGATGTTGTCAGCCTCCGAGAGAAGAAGGCGCATGGGTGCATCTTGCCATCTTCTGGTGATCGCTGGGATAGCACTGCTCCAACACCAACGTCCGAGGCATCTACTTCCACCACGAACTGCAGGTTCTCGTCTGGCAAGCGGAGGATGGGAGCTGAGGTAAACCGTGTTTTCAACGTCTGAAAGGCTTTATCAGCAGCTGGATTCCACTTAAATGGCTGTTTGGTACTGGTCAGTGCAGTGAGTGGGGCTGCCACGGCGCTGAATCCCCGGATAAACCTCCTGTAGAAGTTGGCGAAGCCTAAAAACTGTTGCAACTTCTTACGGCTCTCGGGGGCTGGCCAAGACGTCACTGCTGAAACCTTGGCTGGGTCCATCTGCATACTACCCTCTGCCACGACATATCCAAGGAAGGACAAAGAGCTGACATGAAATTCACATTTCTCTGCCTTGACATAGAGTGAATTTTTGAGAAGACGGCGAAGTACTGACTGCACATGATGAACGTGTTCAGATTGGTTCTTGGAGAATATTAAAATATCATCCAAGAAAACAAAAACGAACCTGTTCAACATGTCACGAAGGATGTCATTAACCAGGTTCTGGAAAACAGCGGGTGCATTGGTGAGTCCGAAGGGCATGACCAGATATTCGTAATGGCCGGTGGGTGTGTTGAATGCAGTCTTCCACTCGTCCCCCTCTCTCATCCGGACTAGGTGGTATGCATTTCTGAGGTCAAGTTTGGTGAAAATGGTGGCCCCTTGGAGCAGTTCAAAGGCGGAAGACATCAGTGGCAGAGGATAGCGGTTTTTCACAGTGATATCATTCAGACCTCTGTAGTCGATACAAGGCCGGAGGGAGCCATCTTTTTTTCCCCACGAAGAAAAAACCAGCTCCGGCAGGAGAAGATGATGGTCGAATAATTCCACTTGCCAGGGATTCGTTGATATAGTTCTCCATGGCCAGCCTTTCAGGAGCGGAGAGCGAGTAGAGGCGGCCCTTTGGGGGTGATGTTCCGGGTAGGAGGTTGATCGCGCAGTCATATGACCGATGAGGAGGCAGAGAAGTGGCTTTGGTCTTGCTGAAGACCTCCTTGAGATGAAGGTAACAGGCAGGGACGCCGGCTGTATCAGGGGCAGGACAGGTAGCTTTTGAATTGATGGGTAGTGTGGCTCGCTTAAAGCAGGTCTGGTGGCAGTCTTCTCCCCACTCTCGTATTGTGCCAGATCTCCAGTCGAGTTGAGGGTTGTGACGGATGAGCCAAGGATACCCCAGGATGATGGGTTGTGCAGGTGAATTGAGCAGGTGAAAGCTGATAGACTCCTGGTGATTTCCTGAGAGTTCCATGGTAACGGAGGATGTGGTGTGGGTCACTGTGCCAAGTTGATGACCATCAAGCGCCCGGACGGGAACAGGTGGTGACAGATGCTGACAGCCCAACCCCAGCTGACGTGCAAGTTCCACATCCATGATATTAGCTTCGGCCCCAGAATCCACTAGGGCAGCCAGGGTGTATCTGGAGTCAGGAAGCAGGAAACAGACCTGGAGCATGGGCTTTCGGGTGGGGGGAGACTTGATGTTTGTCGAGCTCAGCCGGATCTCCCCTATGACCGGTGAGCTCTGGCTTTTGCTGGACAGTTGCTGACTCTGTGATTATCGCCACCGCAGTAGAGGCACAGCTGGGCAGTAAGGCGACGTTGCCGTTCTTCTGGGGAGAGGGAGGTGCGGCCAATCTCCATGGGTTCGGTCTGGTCAAGCTGGTTCTGCGTGTTAGCAGGAGAAGGCATGGAAGTGGTGTCACGCCGAATGCTGGTGGCCGTTTGTCTCGGTTGTCCCCTCTCATGGCGCCGGGTCTGGATCCGTCGATCGATTCGGACTGCCAGGGCGATGGCTTCATCAAGGGTCTTGGGTGGTTCGTGGGAGACTAGTTCATCCTTGATGTAGCCCGCAAGACTGTGGAGAAAAGCATCCGTCTGCGCGGCCATGTTCCATGTGCTGCGTCTCGCCAGGGTGCGGAAGTCAATGGAGTAATCCGCCACGGTCCGGTTCCCCTGGCGAATACTCATCAGCTCTTGGGATGCTTCAGCCGATGAAGACCCCAGGTCAAAAACTTTCTCCATCTCCTCAGCAAACGCGTTGAATGAAGCGCAGGCCGGAGTCTGGCGGTCGAATTCTGCAGCTCCCCACAGCCGGGCCCGACCAGTCAAGTGAGTGATGACATAGCCTACCTTGGCCGACTCTGTAGCAAAGGTCCTGGGCTGGAGGGCAAACTGGATTCTGCAGCTCGACAGAAACGCCCTCACTTGTGTATGGTCGCCGTTGAATCGCTCAGGATTTCCCACCTTTGGCTCACGGTCTATGGAGACTGAAGATTGCGCCACTTGACTTGGGATGTTGGGGTCAGGAGCAGGTACTGGTGCTGAGTGAAGCGCTTGCACAGATGGAGCAGATGCAGACTGAGCTGGAGCAGATGAAGAAGGTGCAGGCTGGCCAGATGAGGTGGTTGGGTTGGAGAGTAGCTGAAGCACTCGGGTAAGTTGTTCTTGCTGCTGTTGGATCATCTGCTGGTGTTGCAGGAACTGCTGCTGTTGGTGATGGCCTAGTTGAACCAGAGATGCTATGTCACCGGACATCCGAGCAACCGCTCCCTCTGTGTGCTGCAGACGGTCGAGAGCAGTTGGTTCGGGTGCCGAAGTCATCTCGGGTGTGAGGTCCATGTCGGTTGGGTCGTGAGCTGCGTCCATGCTGGTCAGACAGACAGACGAAGGACCCAGATGCGTCACGTTACACAGAGTTTATTTAGGGGTTCAGGGGGTTGGGAGGTTTGTGTCCTAGAACCTGTGTGTGTGTGTTCCCCAGTGGCCGAGAAGGTTCTTGAGGAGCAGGTGGTGGAGGTCCGGGTTCTCTGGGTCCTGGGGGGGGGAACACACACACAACAGGGCAGATCAGGCAAGGCAGCAGTACCGTTCAGGGAAAATCAGAAATCTTGGTCACAAGGCAGAAGGCAGGTCAGAATTACCATGGAAGTAGAGAAGTCAGAGTCGAAGGTTCAGGCACGGGTTCAGAGTTCAGGTTTCAGGTTTCAGGTTTCAGGATTCGGGGGTTCAGGAGCCAGACGTGAAGAAGCCAGCAAACAGGAGTTTCACTTGCAGACGATCTGACAGAGAGGTACTGGAGGACTGAGGTTTATATGGAGAGTGAGAGGCAGCAGGTGAGCAAGAGACAGCCAATGGTAGCCACAGATCATTAACGAGAATCAATTGGGGTCAATAGACAGCAGAGTCAGTGATGGTATGCAGGCAGCAGAGTTACTGCTCGTTAACCCTTTAGCTCCCATAACGGCCGTGAACGTCCGACTGGATCTGTACCATAACGGCCGCGGCCGGCCGGAATATTTTCATATGAAAATACATCTGAACGGCCGTCATCATGCAGTTTTTCCAGCTTTCAAACACTTTAGCTCAATATTACAGACCCTCCTCGATATACTTTCAGTATAAAAACTATATGTTTATATTATATTATTTTTCAGTATTTTAGATTTTATTACGAGATGCGCCGCTTTATGCGATTTGGCAATCTGCCTTCAATTCAAATGACGGCCGTCCGAGATTGGATGGCTACAAACACAACCATTCTGTTTCTACAACCAATATACACTAAATATGAAAACTTCCAACCCTCGTCGATCTATTTTCATGGTCAACAGCACATGTGTATGACTATTTAGGCTATTTTTAGATCATGTTGTTTTATTAGGCTTATGAGATGGTGTTCAACTGTGATCAGTTCTGCCATGGTCCTAAATAGCAAACACAACTGTCCAGCCGATGTCTACACGCTACATATTAAAAATGTAAACTGTCTTCGGTGTGTTTTCAAAGTCAAACCATATGTTGGTATCCAACTATCTTAGTTTCCTGGAACAACTTACAGCGACAGCTCTGCGTAACAGCGCATCGTGAAGGAAGCGCAGCATGGAACAATTGGCTACTCATTTTGCGTGTCAGCTTTGGCAAAGCAGTCAAGGACTGTTACTACTCCACGTTGTCCTTCATAAAAATGTGCGCGAAGACGTTGAGTTGAATGCTAACTTCCAATAATAGCCTACCAACGTGGTGTTTGTAGCACTTCAATTCCGGTCAAAGTCGGTGATGCCTGGCGCGTCTTACCTGTGCCAAATTGGGAGGGGAAACTTCCTAGAGCTCCATTCATGTCCTGTCTGCTATCGCGGCCACTTCTACGGTTATCCTTACACGTCTTTGGCATGGTTTAGTTCAAACATTATTAGCTAGTGTAGTCCATCACAGTTATACCGCTTGAAACCGCTTGAAAACAGGACTTTTGGGTGAACGACATTTGTTGTCACATGATCATTGTTCAACTTTGACCCTGGATGGATGGATGGATAGACGGAAGGATAGATAGATAGATGGATAGAGAGATCGATAGATACACCGCGTTCCACATTATTACGCAAATGACATTTTTTGCCGTTTTCCCAAATAATCAATAGAAATGACAGTCGTCATATTTTTCAAGTCATCAGCCATTAGAGTACAATTTTAAACGTTTTTGAATGAACCTTCCAATGACATCTGTATTTTTTAAAATAATAAAAAACTTAAAATGCCCAAAATGCTCTGTTCCAATTAATTACGCAAAACAGTTTTGTAGTGTTGTAATCCAAATTTCTTTCTTTTTTTCCCATTTACATCAAAACAGTTGGCATTTGGTACCTTCAATACATTTCAATGTTCAAAACTTTGCTATAAGCTGTAACTGGAATGCTGCATTTAATATTGAAGTGATGGAATTGCATGGTAGTTATGGAAGCCCAGATATCCTTACTGCTTTGATCTCAGCTGTTTTTGTTTGTTTGTTCGGGTGACCCACACTTCACTCTTCAATATACCCATAGATTTCCATGCCACGTTTAGGTGTTTTGGTGGAGATGACATTCTAACTCACCAGACATAACATCCCATTCATTTTCAATGGGGTTTTATGTCTGGTGAGTTAAAATGTCGATACCACCAAAGCACCTAAACGTGGCATGGAAATCTATGGGTATATTGAAGAGTGAAGTGTGGGTCACCAGACCAAACAAACAAAAACAGTTGAGAGCAAAGCATCAAGGATATCTGGGCTTCCATAACTCCCATGCAATGCCCTGCCATTGACTTCAATGTTAAAGGCAGCATTCCAGTTACTAAGACAAAGAGGTTATCATCAAGTATTGAACATTGAAATGTAATTTAGAAGGTACAAAAATCCAACTGTGTTGATGTAAATGGGAAACAAAGAAAGAAATTTGGATTACAACACTACAAAACTACTTTGCGTAATAATGTGGAACAGAGCATTTTAAGTTTTTTATTACTTAAAAAATACCGTTATCATTGGAAGGTTCATTCAAAAACGTTTTAATTGTACTCTAATGGCGGATGACTTGAAAATTAAGACGACTGTCATTTGCATTGATTATTTGGGGAAACAGCGAAAAATGTCAGTTGCATAATAATGTGGAACGTGGTGTAGATAGATAGGCCTAAATATATAGATATATAGATAGATAGGCCTAGATAATATCGGATTTTATCACATTTTTATCATTTAATCCACATCAAAGGCACTCTATGGGAATACTGAACAATTAATTATCCATAAATGATATACCATTTGAAAGTGTGTTTTCTCTACTTTAATATGAAAGTAACTTGTAATTGACACTTTTCATTTCTTTTCAAGTTATTTGACATTATTTAGAATATGACAAAAATGTCAAATTTTCCTTAGAATTCCTGGTAGAATTCCGGCCTATTCAAAAAAAAGTTCTGGTAGCTAAAGGGTTAAGTGGCACCAGGTGAGCCTGATTGTGGCAATGACAGGTGAGAGTGAGTGGAAAGTTACCAAATGAGAAGGGAGAGTTGTAGGACCATGACAACAGGTCACACCAATGGACTAGATATTTGAGAAATAGCTTTTAAAACAACTGGTAGTACATATTTTTTTTGTTTTGTTGTTTGACTAGATAAATATTGTGTATTCAAATTGGCCTTTGGAATTTATACTTTGATGCATTGTTGATGAATATTTGCTGTTGATTTTAGATACTGTCAAATGATATAAAATGTCATTAATGGTGCTTTGAAACCATAAAATATAACGGTAACAGTGAAGGAAAGATCAGCGAGAGAGTATATAGAGGAGTATAGATGAATAAAGTATGCTGTGGAGAGCTCAAAATACAGCATAAATGTGCTGTCCAGCTTGAGATACTTGCCAAACAGGCACTGGCCACTACACACTACAGGTTCAATGGTGTGACAGTCATAGCATACCTACAAAAGTGTGATGGTCATGCCAAGGTCACCCTTCAGTGTGAGTCTTATGAGCTCTGCAGGTTACATGCAATGACCGCATGGCTGTCATTAAGAGTTACGATAGGCTGATAATCGACGATTCAAAGACTTATAAGTGTAAAGTGTAGGTCCATATTGACTACAACATTATATTATGATCAAAAGACAAAATAATCATGTTGATATATTTGTTTCTGGCTCAGTTTTACATTTCTGTCCTTTGGCGTGACATGAATGTCCTACGGTGTGACATGTTTTAAACGCTCAAATATTTGTTTGAGCTAAACAATATGTTTGATAAACACTGAATATTGCATTAGGGAAGAACAAATTATCGTCCCTGAAAAGTTAGTATAAATTCGGACAATTTTGAACATTTAAAAGAAAGATATCCCTGTTTTTCCTCGAAGGTTTCTAATAATCTCACATCTAATGGGAAAAAAAATACTTAAATGGTAATTTCTCATTAAATTAAGACTTTAAAAAATTGCAATAAATATGAAGAGTGTAACAATGTTCATAAAACTCCATCAAGCCATTTCTACATTACTTAATATATTTATTTCTT
This sequence comes from Engraulis encrasicolus, assembly GCF_034702125.1. Lineage (NCBI taxonomy): Eukaryota > Metazoa > Chordata > Actinopteri > Clupeiformes > Engraulidae > Engraulis > Engraulis encrasicolus. The sequence goes on along the minus strand of NW_026945852.1, from coordinate 135,236 downwards.
AACGTCACACCAAAGGACATATTTTCAGCAAATTGCTTTATCAACGTAAATAAATAATCAATGAATAGACCAACATTGTGACCACTTGGATTTTTTGAAAGATTAATTGCTGCACTACGTAGACATATACTTTTTTCCCTCATAAACAATGTTTTGTGAAAAAAATGTTTTTTGCTGCCTATCCGTCATCTACCCACACACACACACACACACACACACACACACACACACACACACACACACACACACACACACACACACACACACACACACACACACACACACACACACACACACACACACACACACACAGGCAACACAAATTCAAACCCATATACCTAGCAGATAGAGCCACAGCTCAGTAGTCTGATGGTGGTGGGGGAAAAACAGTTTCTGAGTAATTAAGCTTCAGTTTGTGTTTCTGTTTGTGTCTTTGCTCACCTTAGTGTTTGTAGTTTACAGTCTGGATTCCTGAGTAGAGCAGATATCTTCTTCACTCCTGAGTCTCCAAGTGTATTACCAGTCAGATGCAGCTGTCTCAGGTGTGAGGGGTTTGAAATCAGCGCTGAAGTCAGAGCAGCACAGCCCTCTTCTGTTATACTGCAGTCCTCAAGCCTGGAGGGAGGGATAGAGAGAGAGGGAGAGATAAAGAAGAGGTGGTAGAAGGATAAATAATGAGCGACAGAGAGAGCAGGACATTGTTTTGGTACCTTCTGTTACTTAGACCAGGAGCACACTGGAATGGACAAACACATCAGCTGCTGCTCAACCCAAAACACACACACACACACACACACACACACACACACACACACACACACACACACACACACACACACACACACACACACACACACACACACACACACACACACACACACACACACACACACACACACACTCCATCTTATTGTTTCACACTCTTTGGTGTCATTACTTACCACAGTTCCTTTAGTTTAAAGCCTGGATTCCTGAGTAGACCAGAGATCTGCTTCACTCCAGAGTCTCCAAGTGTATTATTATTCAGAGACAGATATGTCAGGTGTGAGGGGTTTGAAATCAGCGCTGAAGCCAGAGCATCACAGCCCTCTTCTGTTATACTGCAGTCCCAAAGCCTGGAGAGAGAGATAGAGAGAGGGGGAGATGAAGAAGAGGAGGTAGAAGGGTAAATAATGAGAGACAGAGAGAGCAGGACATTGTTTTGGCACCTTCTGTTACTTAGACCAGGAGGTTTCAACTGTTTCTGGCCCAGGGACCACCATTCAGACTAAGCAGTGGTCTACTGTGTGTATGTACACATTCCAGTGAGGGGAGTCCCTCCGACACCAAAGAGTTAACATCTGGTTCTGGCCCAGGGAGTGGAGACTGAGAGGTAGTCTGTGGCCCACTGTGTTTGTCTCCATGTTACAGAGGGGGGAGTCCCTTCTACACCTTAGCAAAGAGGTAACATGAGGGTCACTGAATAGGAAAAGGTCCCCCCCACACATGAGGGTCACTGAATAGGAAAAGCTCCCCCACACGAGGGTCACTGAATAGGAAAAGGTCCCCACACATGAGGGTCACTGAATAGGAAAAGGTCCCCACACATGAGGGTCACTGAATAGGAAAAGGTCCCCACACATGAGGGTCACTGAATAGGAAAAGGTCCCCACACATGAGGGTCACTGAATAGGAAAAGGTCCCCACACATGAGGGTCACTGAATAGGAAAAGGTCCCCACACATGAGGGTCACTGAATAGGAAAAGGTCCCCCACAGGCACCACCCCCTACTTCCAGTTTAACAGATGAGGAGCCCCCACCTCCAAATAAATGGCTAATACACTGGAGTAGCAAACTATCAAATGATATAATCTGATGAGTCACTAGAATGTCCCGTAATATATTTACATCAACTTAAAGTCATTGTCTGCAGTTTGCATGGGTTTGCAGGGTGCCTGTGGCATGGCTGTCTCAAAATCTACACAACAATTTAAACAAATGCTGTTTAAGTCCCCTCGCGGTGTTAATGTTTTTCATCTCAGAGTACCAACAATCAACACAAATGTGAATACCGCTAAGTCTCCAGCAGCACGTGAAGTCAGTTTTTCTCATGAGATTTTATCCCCATGATGCTCATTCTACTCCATAAAAAGTTCCATGTGGGGAATTCTGACAGCAGAGTGTGAAAGTGGTCTGGAGAGTCACCATTCACTTACTAATGACTCATTATAGCATCAGCTGACTCAGGACAGTCATTACTTACCTTTTAATCCTGCCTGTGACCCTTTAAGGACATTTGTTCCTTTAAGGACATCTGCTATGAAAACAAAAACTGGTATGGAGGGATGTAATACCCACCAGGTACAAAAACATTAAATGGTGCATAAAGTGTAGTAAAGTGTAGCTTTTAAGTGCAGTAGTTTAAATACATAGCAAGTTACAGACCATCAGCAATACTGCCATGGATCACTAGTGGGCAGCAGAACACTGACTGAAAACCCCATTACTTAGGCAGACACACAAACACACACCTGACTTAACACAAACACCCAACCACTGTAGGGAATACAACACACACACACACACACACACACACACACACACACACACACACACACACACACACACACACACACACACACACACACGGATTGGGAGATGCTTGCTGCATGACTGCATGTGCACTGTAATGTAACTATGTGCTCAGGGGCGGTTCTACCATTGGGCAAGGTCGGGCAATTGCCCGGGGCCCCGTACTTTCAGGGGCCCCGTCGTCCCCATAACATTAATCACACGTCACTGCATGAAAAGAGGAATTTGTGGATGAGTTTTGCACCTTAAATTGCCTCATACCTCAAGCCACAGCAATTGCGGCTCCCCCATGCCCCCCTCCCATCCCCTTCTTAGAAGAGCCTTTAATATGTAAATGCCAGTGATCAGGTCGGGAGCTGCCCCAGTCAATTTCAAGTGGGGTGGGGTGGGGTGAGGTCAGGTGGGTGGGAGGGAGTGGGGGGTCGGCAGGCCTGTTTCTAGGATTTTGGGGTCCCTAGGCAACGGGATTGTTGGGGGCCCTAGGGCAGTTTTTGGCCTTTTACTAAAATGTGTGTGTGTGTGTGTCTGTGTGTGTGTATGTTTTTTCACGCTGCCCAGTGGTGTTTTTCAGAATCACTAACCATTAAACCAGGGGTAGGGAACCTATGTCTCGAGGGCCCTTGAGGCCGTTTTATCCGGCCCCTGATATCATTATAATGTTTTGCAACTTCACATGAAATAGGCCTATGACATATTTTGCAGGCCTAAAGGAATCTTAGAAATTACATTTCCAATGCAATTAAGTTATATTCAGGGGACCTAGAAAAGGTGGGGACTGTTTTAAAGGTGTCTACCTTTAAAGATGTCTATATGTCTATATAGGCCTAAAGGTGTATAGGCCTAAATTTTATGGGGAAATCCTGATTTGTGTTCATAGTACGGCCCCCGGAGGATTTTATGACCATGGTAGGAATTTGAAGTGGCCCCTCGAATGAAAAAGGTTCCCCACCCCTGCATTAAACCTTTCTACTAGCCACAGCTTTGCTGTCAGTACATTTTATTATGATACTATAAGCTCAGAAATTAAGTTGATCAAACAATTCGATCTGTGCTATAAACATTTAGGCCTAAATGAACCTACAGAATAGGCTATCAAAATAGAATCATCTGAATGATCTTTCTTGGACATACATTTTGAAGTGACCCTTCGAATTAAAAAGGTTCCTCAGCTGCTTTTGAGGAAAAACATCAATGTGCTTGGCCACTCTGGTTTTTAAATGGTATTCTGAACTAAAGCAAGGATTGTTCAAGTTAGTTGAAAATAGACCGTCTCTGGTTAAATTAGTTATACACCAAGCCTTTAGGTGGCAGTAAAACTAATTGGCACAATGCGAATTCCACACACAAGCCACAAAGAAGCCATCAGCCGCGGTCAACATCACCTTCCTGATTGAACAGAACCACGCGCTGTCTGTGTGGTTTACAAGTTTCTTGGCGATATGGGGGAAAAGTTCCTCACATACCAACGGAAAATGGGCGTCATATACATGTAAGTACATTTTACTCAACTGTGGTTTAAAGTTTCAGTACTCAAGAGCGATTGAATAGCTCCTCTGAACACAGATCCGCCATTGCTAAGTTATGGCACAGCCGTTTTACATAGCTGGTAGCTCAAGTCCCCTCAATGTGACTACACTAGTTGCTGCTGTACGCTAGTAAATTCTGATGACTTGCGAGCATCGTAATGACAAATAGTGGGGTCGTAATAGGCTCAGTCATTTCAAATTGATGTTAAAGTTTGGTTTTCACTTCCAAGTTGACGTTTAGGGTCTATAGAACAATTTGAGTTCGAGTGTCAAACACACAGATAACAAAATGGCCTGCGGGGGGCGCTCTAAAATATATAAACTGCTATAACTTTTGATTAGTTAAACCAAATTTAACATATGAGGTATGTATGGATTCAGCATGAAGAGGAGAAACCAGTGGGCTAAATAGTTGGTTACCAGATTAAAGACACACTATGTAATAAACACACTTTTAGCCAATGGACAGCTAAATCCGGGCTTTTTTAAGATAAAGGGTGGAAATGCCCTCCAAGTTGCAATGAAACATAATTTATTGTTACAATTTATTGTAAATAAAGCCTGGGTTATCACTTAACTTGATTTGTTCAGAATATCCCTGAAGCACACAGATACTTAGGATACATATAAACAAATATAGCTGCATAAAGCCTATGTGATATTTAGGACCCAACTTGCAACTTTGAGTTTATGAATTTAGGATCATGAGTACCAGCTTTTTTCAATCAAGCCATCATTTTATTCACAACTTAAACACGTTATATCTGGAAGAAAGTAAATCAATAATAATAATTATGATGATGATGATGATGATAAATACTATGGGGAACATCATTTTTTCTTGCATTCAAAAAGTAAACAGAAGACCATAGGGCTAACATTTATTCCAATACTCCACTCTACAATAACTATGACAGAGAACAGATGTAAAAACAGTCAGTGGTCAGTCTTAGAAATTGTATGTGCACTTGCACAGACGTGTGCACTTTAACTCTGCCTTCATGCACTTGCACCGAGATCTGGCAGGTCTATTTGTACAAGTACTAGTACAGCTGCACTTCACCTCTAGTTGGAAAACATCTTTGGCAACTGCATTGCTTTGGTAGTGTAGTCCAAATCTGGGAACTGTTCATTTGTTACCAGATTGGCAGGCATTTCTGGCAAATGCAGATAATAAGAACGGTTTTCATTCCTGTCAACTACGCTGGTAACAAATGGACAGTTCCCAGAGCAGATGACTGTGTCTACCATGTATAAAATAGTCCTATAGTATTATTTAGTATGTTTGCCAAAGGAATCTGCTTGCCCCAGCAAGCATACTAATTGTTCTCCAACAGTTTATTTAGTATGCTTGCGGGAAAGCATACTAATTGTTCATCAACAGTTTATTATTATTATACATTTTTCCATTCACCTCGGCATATGGGAATCGCCATTCATTAGTATGGCGGCTTTGAATCGTTGCAGCGTTCGAGATAGAGACACGGTTCGAGTGCCAAAACGAACGGCTCGAAAAGGTCTCAGGGTGGAGTATTTTTCGCTGGCCTAAAAAATTTAATTCATTCACCAGACTTGTTTTTCCTCAGTTTTCTCTCTGTTTTCCCCCTCATTGAAATGAATGGTAGAATGGTCAAGATGATAATGTCACAAACTGTGGCAGTTAGAGTGAGAGGTGACCTGTCCTGGGGTTTTTGTATCAGCTAGGTAAAGGCATTGTCAGGGAGGTATATATCTGAATACAAACTATGTGAAGATCATAAGCCAACTCTTAAAAATGTTTCAAATAGAGCAGTTTTACAATCCCTATGATGTGACCCCATTCACTTACAAAAAAAATGTGTGAACAGCTCAGCGCATAGGCCTGAATATGTCAATTTTTTGACTGAACCATTTGGCCAAGAAAAGTGATCTCAGCTTTGACATGAAGAGGAGGTTTGTACCATTTGTGTGTCAACAGAGGCGATTCTAGGGTCAGGTGGGTCCCCAAGCGAAAATGCAAAAAATGAACATTTGAACCAAAATGGCCACTACTGTGGTAAAGTGTGGGCTGTTATTCATTATCTAGGGGCCCCAAGCAGCTGCCTGCCTTGCCTGGTGGCAAGATCATCTGACAACTTGCAAAACTTTTGGAGATATGACAGCGTAAAAATAAGGCTGCACATATTACTCAGCTATTGACTGCCAAACTGTCACCTTTAGAATCTTCAGTCATACACACACACACACACACACACACACATGCAGCCTTGTAGAACTTTAGACCTCTGCTGTCAGTAAGTGGCAGTGGCCTACTGGGTAGGGTGTTGGTCTGTCAGAGTGTTGCAGGTTCGAATCCCACCCTTACCTCTCCCTATCCACCCATTGCTGAAAGGCACCTGAAGCATCTCCATACATGCACACGCACGCACACACACATCTCTCTCACAGAGACACACACACACACACACACACACACACACACACACACACACACACACACACACACACACACACACACACACACACACACACACACACACACACCTCTATCTCTTTCCCTTGTGTTTCTGTGTGTGTATACAACAGCTCTGTTTGTGTGTGTGTGTGCATAATCCGCAAGCATACCAATAGCATTGTCTCTCCGGAAATGCAGTCTTATTATTATTATTATTATTGTTATTATTGATTTATTTTCTTCCAGATATAACGTTTTTTTGTGATTTTATGTGTGAATAGAATATGGCTTCATCGAAAAAGTTGATACTCGTGATCCTAAATTCATAAACTCAAAGTTGCAAGTTGGGTCCTAAATATCACATAGGCTTTATGCAGCCATATTTGCGTATAGGTATCCTAGTTATCTTTGTGCTTAAGGGATATTCTGAACAAATCAAGTTGAATGATATACCAGGCTTAATTTACAATAACTTGTAACAATAAATGATGTTTCATTACAACTTGGAGGGCATTTCCACCCTTTATCTTTAAAAAACCCTGAATTTTGCTGTCCATGGACTAAAAGTGTGTTTATGACATAGTGTGTCTTTAATCTGGTAACCAAATACTTAGTTCACCAGCTCCTCCTCTTAATGCTGAATCCATGCATACCTCACATGTTAAATTTGGTTAAACTAATAAAAAATTATAGCAGTTTATATATTTTAGAGCGCCCCCGAGCGCCATTTTGTTATCTGTGTGTTTGACACTCGAACCCAAATTGTTCTATAGACCCTAAACTTCAACTTGGGAGTGAAAACCAAACTTTAACACAAATTTGAAATGACTGAGAAAAAATGCATATGCCTACGACCCCACTAAAAATGCTGTGGTGAAACAGTGAATATGTTAAGTATACTTGTTGATGGTAAATTGTTTGACATTGCTCGTTCTCAGTTGCCTTTCCCCTGCCTAAAGATAGACAAAGGCTACCGTTAGCATGCTATTGCGTTAGCTCATCAACTAGATGCTGGGCACTGCTAATTTTTCACGTCTGCCCGGTATTTCGCTGATGAACTAACGCTTAGACGCCTTGCCAATGTATTTTACAGCGGCAAAAATGCATCTAGGCGACGTTGGAAAGACTGGTGTGCCGTCTGGGTATGTTGGTTTTCAGTGCTGGGCAGTAGCGAAGCGACTAGTTTAATTACATTCTCTAGTAGCTTGGTCGTAGCGTCACTACTATGTATCGAGTAGCTAACATCCCTGTAGTAATGCTATTTTTCCTCAAGTAGCGACGTTGTCTACAAAAGCTACAATTTGTCCCCCATCGATTTTACTCAATGATTTTTGTTTTACTTTCTCTATCCTGAAACCTAGGCAGTCACAAAGGGGTTCCAAGACCCACCGGCATAAAATCAAGTCAAAGGTGGGATATAATTTAGTTCCATGCTACTTTGAAACGGTGGTAGATGGACACTCCCAACTGAGATCGCTCCCGGACGTGCAGTCCCAGGTGTTTCTATCACTCCCGGACGTGTAGTCCCACCCGATTTATCATACACTAACACATACAAGCAAGTTAGGGTTAGGTTTAGGGTCAATGTTAGGGTTAGGGTTAGAAACAAAAAACTAACATCAAAAAGATAACTAGCTCCGTTATATGGCGGTGGACCGATAGTCTGGCTAGTGGGAGCGAGCCGACAGGGGAGCGTCCTGCGTTGGGAGCGTCAATCAGGGAATCGTTCTCAGTAACGCGAGCCCAATGTATCAGCGCGAGCTCAATGTCGACCAGAGTGGTCAAGTTGAGCACGCCACCCCGAAATCAATGTGAAATACCCTGCCATTTGCAACAGTAGGCAACCTGTCCTTAAAAAGTATGGGTCCTCAAAACAGCACTTGTTGCACAAATAAGTGTAGATGGCCTCTTCAAGATATTGAAATTATGTAAGGTCACTTTTTCTTATTGTTTCACGTGGAGGTCTACTGACCTTGTCTAAATAATGTAGGCTAGTTTATGTCCATGTATTATATTAGGACCCAAGGTTAATGGGTTATTCTATTTACCATGTTTTCACAGGCTGCTGTCTCATAATATGGCGAAGACGAGTCACCTGAAGGCCTAACTCGCCATAGAAGACTGAAAGAATGTAAAATTAACTTCTTTGTGACCAATATGACTTGCTCATTGATACATTTGCTATGTCAATATGAGGTGCATGGCAAAGTATTTAATTTATTTGTCTCGCTTCTAGGAGCTGTAGAAACAACAGGGTGTTCTTTTTCAGGGTATTCTGGACAGGTCATTTATTCGTTACCCTTGTTTTTGAAGTGTCCTGCAGGATGCTGTGTCCTGCAATCCTGTGTGCTGTGCTACAGACGCGTGTGGAGGTCAACCCAAAATGGGCACAGTCTCACCGCAGAAGAGTGAAAGAGGGTAAGCTTAACCTATAGCCTACGTCAGGGTCGGGGAACGTTTCTCATTCGAAGGGCCGCTTCAAATTCATCCGAGGGGCCGTAAAAGTCCTCCAAGGGCCGTACTATGAACACAAACCAGGATTTTCCCTTTCACTTTAGGCCTATATTGAAGGCAGCCACATTTAAACAAACACCACCTTCTTCAGGTTCCCTGAATATGACTTAACACATTCACTACCAAGTCACGTACAAATACGTTTTGCCTCCCATGCGTTGGCTCCCAAACCGTAAAATTACTTTTTTACTTTTTTTTTATTGGATTCTGAATCTACACATTCTAATGCACATTCTGTGTGATTTTCGTAATAATGTGATGAACAGAACTGACATAGATCATGAAAACACCTACAAAGTCAAAACTCCTACAAGGATCTGGATATTTCATCATCTGTGCATTTTATTACACACAGTATTTGAGTTTTATTAATAGCGAATCAAACCGTCTCTGACCACTTCCTGATCACGTCACGTCACGTCTCCATTTACTTCCTAGACCATCAAAACAAAGCATGTCCTGTCAGCACAGCCCTTGCTAGCTAGCCTGTTCCTAAACATATGATGGAAGGATAAGGAGTTTTGCCGCCATCAGGATAGGTGTAAAATGGAAGGTTGTAATGAAAAACAGCATGCAACACAGCAGGAACTAACCTTCTTTTGGGTGAGTACTTTGGCACGTCTACTTTTATCTGCAGAACGAAAACTGCCAGTCAAGTGACATTAGCTAGCTAGCATTTCAGATGCTCTGAACTGCCTGACCAGGTGATTTTTGCATCAAAGTAGTTTACTTGGAAGATACTGGAGTTGTTCTTTGGGCAAGAAAATGCATTTAGACCCGCAATTTAAACTCGGAGAGTCAGAGCGCACCCCTGACAAAAAAGGCTTTATCTCAGTTCGAATGTTCAAAATCGCTATTTTTACCTAAACCAGTGTGCGCTTAAAGTGAAATAACGTCGGAATGGAACAAGCTAGAAACAAACCATAAAAATATACAGACAGCTGAGTCTGTGGGCTTTCGAACAAGCTCTGACATGCGTCTGTGGGTTGAGGACAAAATATTCGGTGGGTGTTCAAAAAATGACATAAAATGATGAAATTGGCTGGGAGTCTATGGCTGAATTCCAAAAAACGGCTGGTATTGAATGTGTTAATTGTATTGCAAATGTATTTTCTATGAGGAGGAGATGCTGAGCGCTCTTCTTTGTTAGACAGTGTACTCCAATGCAGGTGCTCTTGAAGTTAAAGTTGTATTTTCTAAGATTCCATTACAAAACATGTCATATTTCATGTGAAGCTGAATAGCATTAAAATTATATCGGGGGGCCAGATAAAACTGCCTCAAGGGTCGCAAACGGCCCTAGAGACATAGGTTCCCCACCCCTGGCCTACATTGTCAATATGACTTGTGCTACTTTATAGATAAGTAATCAATGCTGTGCATTGCTATGTTTTGATTTATTTTCTTACATCCTACAGATCCTGGCAGGGAGACGGTAGTGTCCTGCAGAATGGTGATGGGCCAATCTTACAAGAGACCACAGAAAACTGATATAGTGTAAGATTATCCCTGTTGGGCTCAATAGGTCTTGCTTATTGACATATTTGCTATGTCAATATGAGGTGCATGGTAAAGTATTTATTTATTTGTCTCGCTTCTAGGAACTATAGAAACAACAGTGCCTGCTGCAGTATAATGAGGACACCCTGAGCAGAGAGCTCCAATAGACCCAGGTCCAGTGTCTTGGCAGGGTGAAATGGCACTGATATGGGTATGTACTAATGTCAGTTAAAATGAATGAATGAATTAATTCTCATATCTGAATAATGTGAACACTGGATTTACCAGACACACACACACACACACACACACACACACACACACACACACACACACACACACACACACACACACACACCCTAGGCCTAGATGATTTGGACCCAAGGTTACTTTTACCACAGCTCTGGCACATCAATTTTCATTTGTTTAATAACTGGTCAGGTAATTTATTCATTCCCCTTGTTTGTTTGTTTGTTTGTTTGTTTTTTTGTAGTGTCCTGCAGGATGCTGTGTCCTGCAATCCTGTGTGCTGTGCTACAGACGCGTGTGGAGGTCAACCCAAAATGGGCACAGTCTCACCACAGAAGAGTGAAAGAGGGTAAGCTTAACCTATAGCCTACGTCAGTGGTGGGGAACCTTTCTCATTCGAAGGGCCAATTCAAATTCATCCGAGGGGCCGTAAAAGTTCTCCAAGGGCCGTACTATGAACACAAACCAGGATTTTCCCCTTCACTTTAGACCTATATTGAAGGCAGCCACATTTAAACAAACACCACCTTCTTCAGCTTCCCTGAATATAACTTAATTGTATTGCAAATGTATTTTCTAAGGTTCCTTTACAAAATATGTCATATTTTATGTGAAGCTGAATAACATTACAATTATATCGGGGACCAGATAAAACGGCCTCAAGGGTCGCAAACGGCCCTCAAGACATAGGTTCCCCACCCCTGGCCTACATTGGCAATATGACTTGTGCTACTTTATAGATAAGTTCTCAATGCTGTGCATTGCTATGTTTTGATTTATTTTCTTACATCCTACATATCCTGGCAGGGAGACATAGTGCATGAGACCATAGAAGACTGAAATAGGACATTATCCCTGTTGGGCTCAATATGACTTGCTTATTGATATATTTGCTATGTCAATATGAGGTGCATGGTGAAGTATTAATTTATTTGTTGTTTCTACAGCTCCCAGAAGTGAGACTGAGTGCCTGTTGCAGTATGACGAGGACGCAGTGACCAGAGACCTTCAGTAGACCATGAAGAACATGAAATCAACTGCAATGTTTATAATGTTGTACATACCTGTATAGTCTGTATTAAAAGGCAGTACCTGTAGTATTTTTCCTCTTACTTTCATATTTACCACATATTTACTATGAATTGACAACTTTTACTAAAATCCATTTTTGTATGTGCCCTGAGTAAAACTATCCTTAAACCTAACCTGTCAGAGATGTAACAACAACCTGCTCTTAGCAATGTGGCAGCAGTCTACTTGGATGCAGCGGGGAACATAGAACCCTTTTTTGAAAAAGCATTGTATGTTTCTGAGTTTTATGAATTGTGCCCTTCCCAAACATCATGCATAGGCTAAGCGTATCTATGACACGCTGATTTGAACTCACTATCGCGTGTGTCCAATACGCATTTTCGAGTTAAGTCGTGCTCCACAACGCCCTGTGACAGGTTAGGTTTAGGGATGGTTTTGGTTTAGGCACAATTTAGGTAGAAATTCGCCTAATCTTGCTGTTCTTGGCAAAAGTAAAGCAGCAGAAACATTACTTAACTGACAGGTTAGGTTTAGGGGTGGTTTTGGTTAGGGCACAGCAAAACATATTTGCGTTTAGTAACAGACATGCGCTGTGACAAACAAAATCGCCGACACGGCGGGAAAACTGTGCAAACCTCGTCACTAGTCAAAAGTGCATGAAAGCGCTTTACCGTTGCGTTGAGGAGCACGCTTTGAATTCAAAATGCGTCGCACCATGCACTAGCGTGCGATACGTACGCTAAAGCATGATGACAGCCTGCCCAAACTTAACCTGTCGGTAATGAAATCTTTCCTAGTTGTACATTTGTGACCTGAGTGCTGTGTACATCACTGCATATAGAGTATAGGCCTATTGTTTGCAGGGTATGTGTGTAGTTGCATGGTTCTTGTCAAAGTGTGTGTACATTGTTTGCTTTGGTGTGATATTAAAAGCGTTTTTTAAAAATAATTTTCATTTCATTCATTTTCATTTTATCAATAAATTCACATCATTCATGGTATAGCCCTATCACAGTGCAGCTTATAAGAATGATGTGAATATACAAAGTAAAATCAACCTAGGTAGGCTATATTAGTAGCCTAATAATAATTTTTGCATAATTATACGGACCTACTGTATACGGTCTGCATAAATTAACCCAACGTGACCAATAGAAGGTCGTAGCTGCTAACCAATAGCGCAGCTCTTTTACTTTGAGTCACGTGTCTTTTTCGTCCAATAAGAGCAAGGCTAGTCCGTGTTCCGGTGTTCTGTCGAGATGTGTTGCCTCGTCGAGATGAGCGACCGGTCGCCCTATTCGATAGTGGTGTTCTATCGATTTGCGATGCCTCATCTAAATGAGCGACCTTGATTTTCCGCGGAAGGCGTTTCAATCGGTCCACGTAGGACTGTTTTAATAACCATTAGCCTACTTTGTTTATTTCGTGCGGAGTTTAGAACGTGCGGCTGCTGACCACTAAAAACCGTGAGCCTCTCGTTTGAGCAACATAAGCCATTGGACTCACACTAACGCATAACATGGGTCTAAATAGACCCGCATTCATTTCCAATGTATTTCTTAGCATTAATCATGTATTCTCTCACACAACTTCTAAAACCAATACATTTTATCCCATAATTCTTCTCAAAGTAATTACATAGGTGGTCCTTAATTCAAAAAAGTATTTTTTAAAATGTTCTTATATTTTTATTTTAGAAATAAACATGAATTTGGAATTAAATCACTAATTTCTAGACGTGGACCGAAAATAGCCCTCATTCATTTCTAATGAAAGTCTAAATCTTTCACTATAATAACTTCCACAATTAATGTATTTTAATAGCGAATGGATTAAAATTTGTGATTTAGGCTGTTTTTAATGCACAAAATGGGTGTTATTTTTTGTATCTTATAAAAATAAACACACAAATAATTTCCCCCATTATTGCAGACATATCCTAAGTCTGAAGTGTTTCACGTTAGGAACTAAAATAAATTTAAAAGGATTCCAGTCAGGAACAAATAGACTGTTTTTGACCACTGTTGACCACTGCTGACCTATTGGATTTAAGCATTCCAAGTCATGCATATTTGTGTAATAAGAGACGGTGTGATCGGAGGAGCTCAATAGCCTATATCAGGGCATAATTAATGTGCATACTTATTAGGCAACCTTGCTTTCATATGGGAAAATATGCCACAAAAGACATCTAACAAATTCCAAAAATACTATAAACAACTTTAATGTCTTCCACAGGGGTGTGGCTGTCTTGAAATATTGGTCACATCCGTCTAAAGCACTGTTACAAAGCCATCAGTGTCACATGACATGAGCTCACAAAGTCACTACCAGATTTAGAAAAAATGAAGATGAGACTACCACAAAAGTATTACCTGCAGTGCTGTTATATTCCAGAACTGAAACCTACATTGAGTGTCCACAAGAACATTTTATTCAGCACTCAGAGACATGAACTAGTGAAGGTGACTGTTAATGGACCAGGTAGATGAGTCTATGGCTAGATCAGCAATGTGCACACTTACACGAGTTCCTGAGTTCCACTCAAATGCCAGCAAAGTACAGCATAAATACCATGGTCTTCAAAAGATGCAAATGTGGGCTCATCCACCCTGTCTGTCAAGAGTCACTTTCCCAAGTCCATATAGGCCTAACTTTGAAAACTCTGTCCCCAGGTATTTTGGGCCCAGTCTTGACTTAATTACCTTGTCTATTGTCATCCCTTCTTACCATGGCCATATCTCTGAGTGCTCAATGCCCTGTTCTTCTGGACACTTGGTGTAGGTTTCTGTTGTGTAATATTATAGGACTGCAGGGTAATACATTTTTGTAGCTCCACCCTAAATTCTTCTCAATTTTTGGCAGGGACATTTCTTACGAGACTGATGAATTTGTAATGATGCATTTCATAGTTCTGTGGTAAAGTGACCAACGTCTTGCCAATTTCACAACAGCCACATCCCTCTAGAAGACTTCAAAATTGTTAATCGACTTTTCAGAGTTTGTTAGGTCCATTTTGTGGCCCATTTTCCAAGAAGACAACAAAATTGCCTAATAATTATGCACACCTGATAGAAGGTGTTGGGCACCTTCGACCACAGCCCCATATTTTTATACAAATATGCATGGCCTGGAATGCTTAAATGCGATAGGATTTCAAGTTCATACAGATTCCTGTTAGAAAATAATCATAAAAAAGACAATATGGTAAAATAAAACATGTTTGCCTAATAATTCTGTATATAAAAAATGAATGCGGATCATTTTTGACCCATGTGTGTAAATATCATATAATTGTATAAAAAGATGTCTATTTCAAAGAATAACCATAAAGTATTTGAATTAAGTATTAATGTTGGGAATTAATACTCCATAAATGACAAAAAGTTGAATTTTTAGAAAAAGAATCAAAATCCTTTCTCAATATGGCCTAGAGACATTAAGCTTGTGATGAAATTACATAGGAAATGAATGCGGGTCTATTTAGACCCATGTGTCTAAATATCATATAGTTATATAAAATGACTTCTATATCAAAGAATAACCATCAAGAATTTAAAATAAGTATTGATGTTGGGAGTTAATACTCCATAAATGATAAAAAGTTGGACTTTTAGTAAAAGAATCAAAATCCTTTTTCAATATGGCTAAGAGACATTAAGCTTGTGATGAAATTACATAGGAAATGAATACGGGTCTATTTAGACCCATGTGTCTAAATATCATATAGTTATATAAAATGACTTCTATATCAAAGAATAACCATCAAGTATTTAAAATAAGTATTGATGTTGGGAGTTAATACTCCATAAATGACAAAAAGTTGAATTTTTAGTAAAATAATCAAAATCCTTTCTCAATATGGCTAAGAGACATTAAGCTTGTGAGGAAATTACATAGGAAATGAATGCGGGTCTATTTAGACCCATGTTATGCGTTAAAGGGGTAGTAACCAAAAAAGTGTTTTCACGCAAAAAGTTATGATGCATAAAAATAAATTAAGTCATCTAAGGGACAAAAACAAGTCAATTGAGGAATTCATGGAGGGCTGAGTAAGAAAAATGTATCCTTACAAAGATATAGAAATTTTAAACTCAGCCGGGTCTATTTAGACCCATGTTATGCGTTAAAGGGTTAAGAAACGTGCCATATGAAAGAGACTGAGTTGAGTTTGCGCAAATACTGGAGAAAGTGTTTGGGATCAGGGCCTGGCTACGGGTTGTTTAATGTAGTCATTTGCTGTTGGTTTGGTTTCAATGCGACGTGGGCTCGAAAGGCAAATTGTCACATGAAATCATGTGCTATGGGGATAAACAAGCGCGGTTTAGATATTCCCAGATAGCTTTGTTTTGGCAGATGTCTGTCTGTTAATGACCGGAATCATAATTTCATAACATCCCCACGCCAGTGCATTTCTTACCATGTTCAGGCATTTTACAATGCAGTCGATGCAAATTCTTGAGTGAAAAGGGTGGAGGGAGCATTTTGACAGCTCAATTAGAGGTGGCGATTTTTTCTACATAAATAGTCTATATAATAATTTTCTACATAAATAGTCTTTTCTGATCGATGTTACAATGTTCGAGGCTGAGTGTGTGAGCGATTATGGTTAGGCAACAAAGAAGCAAATGTACGAGGCCACGCTATTTCGCAGATTTTCCAATGATCTGCTGGATGATCCACGCTATTTCCCGTTTCCCCCCCAGGGGATATATCGTAACTTTCAGTCCATGACAGTCGGTGGACAGGCTATAGGCTACCTAGACTATGGATGACTGGTGGTAACCTCAGGATGACATAGGCTACAGTTTGAGTCACTAAAGTTGACAGCCTCAGGGGATCCTGTATCGTAACTTGCGGTCTCACAATTCGATGGGCAATCACCCGCGAAAACCACCGCGAGGGTGTGCGCATGCGTGCGCATGCTCAGTAGCCTAGAGAATCACATCTCGACGGGTCGCTCATATAGACAGGACACCGGGCTGGCTGTCATTGCCTTTCATGTGGTAATCGTTGGGCCATTAACACCCTGCTGTGAGACCTCTCCGCGGCTCGCAATTCGCTTCCGGGCGAGTTAGGTGTCACCAAAATTGATAGTTTTGATTCTCTCAAGCGCTCAAAATCAGACGAAAGTTAGGCAAGTGCGTGGACGATTAGGGACGAGTTCATTGTCACAAATCCCCCTTTTCGTGCTGTGCGTGGTGTGACTATAAAGCATTCGGGCCCTACATTACTGCACGGGGCCCCCTGTAAACAGTAGCGATTCCTGCGCATCATACAAGAAATAATTCACCATGTGTTGCTAGCTGAAAGCTCTCGCGTAGGCCTGTATTAGACAACATTTAATAACAAATATCAAGCAGGTTGTATATATAGCCAGCGGTACACTTCAGCACGACGGTGGGACTTAAATTTGAACTCAACATTATGCCACAAGAAAATTAATAGTAGGCTACTTTAGCAACTGTAGGTCACATGGGTGATAAAATTATACAAATACATGTTTCAAATAGAAATGGAGACCATAAAAGAACGATATTTATGATTTATGTTTGTACATTGCGACCTTGAATTGTGGGATACATTATACCGGTAGTAGCCTAAAACAGTCTCATTGACTGTTTGTAGACAGCGGCAGTTGCATCGGTAACGTTCTACCGTTATTTAAAATGTCAGCCTGGCCCAGAGAGCTGATTCGGCCCTGATGCGTGGGAGCTTGTCCTTTCTTGATAATAAGCCACATTAAGTCATGGTTATGGGGCGCCGTTTGTAAAGCTGACTGTGCTGAAAATTTCAGCAACATTTTGTCACATTTAGCTTAAAACAGTGTTATAAAAATTGTATGAATTTTTCAGACTCCCCTTTTTACACATTTAGAACAATAAATGTTAAATCTAAATAATGTATCCAAATGTTAAATATAAATGTAAATAATATATAAAAATGTTAAATCTAAATGTCAAATCTAAATAATAAATCTAAATCTAAATATTAAATCTAAATGTTAAATCTAAATGTTAAATCTAAATCTAAATGTTAAATCTAAATATTAAATCTAAATGTTTAATCTAAATGTTAAATCTAAATCTAAATGTTAAATCTAAATGTTATACCTAAATGTTAAATCTAAATGTTATATCTAAATGTTGAATCTAAATCTAAATAATAGGCCTATATCTAAATATTAAATCTAAATGTCAAATCTAAATAATAAATCTAAATGTTGAATATAAACTTAAATCTAAATGTGAAATCTAAATTTAAATGTTAAATCTAAATGTTAAATCTAAATGTTAAATCTAAATCTAAATATTTATATTTAACATTTAGATTTGACATTTAGATTTAACATTTAGATTTAACATTCAGGTTTAGATTTAACATTTAGATTTAAATTCCACATTTAGATTTAGGTTTATATTTAACATTTAAATTTAGATTTATTATTTAGATTTGACATTTAGATTTAACATTTAGATATATTATTTAGATTTAGATTTAACATTTAGATATACAATTTAGATTTAACATTTAGATTTAACATTTAGATTTAACATTTAGATTTAGATTTAATATTTAGATTTAACATTTAGATTTAGATTTAACATTTAGATTTACGATTTATATTAAATATTTAGATTTAGATTTATTATTTAGACTTGACATTTAGATTTAACATTTTTATATATTATTTAGATTTATAACATTCATTGCTTTAAATGTGCAAAAAGGGGAGTCTGAAAAATTTACACCGTTTTAAAAGCACTGTTTTAAGCTAAATGTGACAACACGTTGATTGAATTTTAAAGCTAAATGTGACAAAATGTTGATGAAATTTCCAGCACAGTCAACTTAACAAACGGCGCCCCATACATGGTTGTCAGTGAAAACTCAGTCGTTTGCCTATGTTGTAGCATGCCTTCTTGACCTTGTTTAATGGAAGTGGGCAGAACATGATTTGTGCATCTTGATAAAAACTCCGTGTTACAAATTGCCCTGCGTTACTTAGTGCTCCGCGCTCCTCTAATTCAAAGACAGAATAGTAGGCTATAATGACCAATTTCCGCCAGTGCTAGCATGAACATAATGGATATTCAAAAGATATGTTGTACAGAAGCTACAAAGAAGGCACGGTAGGGGTTTATTCCTTTCAATCATTATGTCCACCGCAGCACAATTTTGATATCGTACCATGTCATACTTCACGCATTGTTGTCATTCCGTGTAACTATAGTCAAAAGTTGATAGCTCTAATGTCGGCTCCATGTCAGTTTGCTGCATTTATTTCTGGTTAGCATGACGGAAGTTTGGCTATTGTAGTCTAGCTGTTATATCACGTCACGAAGCAAGCTGGGTCACTTCAGAGTTGTGAGCGATATAGTTATTAGTTAGAACTAGAGAGGGGACTTGTTAACTATTCAACAGATGTGTGCACGCGCAGTTGGCGCAAGGTGCCTGTTGTTTCTCGTTTGTTGCCTAATTTCGGTTTCTGATTCTGAAACACAATGGTTTCTACTTCAGCCACCGTTTCCTCTGTATTGGGTGTTCACTGGCTCAAGAGTGCAGTGTGCGTTATGGTGCACCATGGTGTGTCGACTCGTGACTGTGTTTTCATGTGCTGTGAGCTATGTTTTCGTTCAAGGGGCGCATCACCATTTTTTTTTAGTTTTCTTTTGTAATCAACCCTCTACCGCGAATTGTCTCATTCTATCTTCTTTGCCCATTTATGGAACGAGTGTGGGTCTATCCTGGCTATTTCTCACGTGTAGCAGGCTGAATGCTCATCAGCATAACTAAATCATTTGTCACCTTAGGGGGAAATTAATCTCTGCTTTTATTACCTGCAGAGTTGGCTATTTTAATAGCCTGCCCTTACAGGCATTCCCCAAAAGTCACTCAGGCAGGTGAAACTTATCCACATGTTGCTGCTAGAATTCGAAATAGCAAAAGAGATGACAACACTCCAGTATTTGGTCATTTCACTGGCTACCCGTGAGGGTTTTTTGTTTTGTTTTGAGAATTGAGTTTAAAACAGTCCTGATAGTCTTTAAGTCATTAAATGCCTTGGGCCCTAAATATAGGCTATTGTGGATGTGCTAGAGCAATATCATCCTTAGATGCCTTAGGTCTTCTCTGGTAGTGTCTAGGGTCAAATCCAGATAGGGTGAAATGGCATCATTATGCTGCCTGCTGGGGCCAGCTAGATGTCCAAATAAGACCTGCCCCAAAAGTGATTTCAAAAGAAATTAAAAACAGCTTTGTTTTCATCTGCCTTTGGTGATAGTTATATACTATCTCTATAGCAATATATTTTTCTCTCTTCTCTTTCTTTAACCTACTCTTTAGCACACTGAATGACAGTTGTGTATGATAATGTGCTATATATTGATTGAATATGGGGCCCACCTAGATAATCATGCATATGGGTTCCGTTGTTACGCCACTGCCTGCATACATCATCGATTATTAATTAATAATTTAAAAGGGGCCTCGGAATTGTTTCTTGCCCAGGGCCTCAGATTTCCTAAAACCGCCCCTGTGTGTGTGACCGAGTGCACAGACTAAAGTGCTGTCTGAGCAGCAATGCACCGTATTGCACTGTGCACCTTATGTCAGATGTGTAAAGCTGACATGACATGCAAGTGGCAACATATTCACACATGTGTGTATCCTGCAGCAAGTACAGTATACCCCGGGCCATAGAGGGATGGGAGACAATGAGAGACAAGAAGCCAAGTGTACACACACACACACACACACACACACACATGACTAAACACAAGCACACTGGAATGGACACACACACATCAGCTGCTGCTCACACACACACACACACACACACACACACACACACACACACACACACACACACACACACACACACACACACACACACACACACACACACACACACACACACACACACACACACACACACTAAGCCTTTGACTTCGATATTCGATATTCGAATATAATTCGAATGTTAAGAAAATTCGAGACATTCGAACGAATATTAATTGGCCATTAATATTCGAATCTGACATGGGTATTGCTTTTTTGGGTATTTCATTGTTATTGATTAAAATTATTTCCTTGTAAACATCACAATTCACAGTCTCAATTTATTTTTTCCATGGCTGGTTAATCACTACAGCTGTGTTGAGGAGAGTCGCGTGCGTGGCTCATCTCTCTGTGTTCCGTAGCAGTAGACTTGCGGCAGGCAGTCTCCCCCAGAGTCCGCATAATAAGCAGATGAGTGCTGCAGAGTTCCATTCAAGTGAATGGCTACAGTTAATAAACAAAGCATCATCACATTACTTTCTGGAGTTGTTGACGAGTTTCTGGAATTATGTGATTCAACCCACAAGTACCTGTGATTACGCCAAGAGTAAGATAATAACTTCTTGTTTTTTTGGATTTTGACCAAATTACCTTCGTTGGTCATGGTGTCAGATCAGGCAGACTCCAGGTGATGATTTTGTTAGCATGCTTTTAGCATGTTTTTAGCGCACTGCTAGTTTGTGTAATGTTCGTTTTTAGACAAGAGCAGTCATCTTACCTGGACCTACAAACACACTACCTAAATGTCCGTCATTAGTGATAGAAAATAAATACATATTTGTTGATATTGGTGCTGTGTGCTCAATTCTCATGATTCCCATATGATCCAATTCGAATTTTAACTTGGGCTAAAACATGGCTGCTAGCTTTGCCATGTTTTAATCTGCATTCACACCTCTAAGTACCGTCTTCTTAATAAGTGCTGAACGATCGCTAAACAATAATGGCTGGTTGAATGCATGTTGTTAATGGGCCATTAGGCTACATCTCTGGTTGGAATAGACTTTTACTAGTCACTGATAGGGGGAAATAACAACTTCAGCTTGATATCAGGTCTAACTGGGGAGATTTTAATGGTAAAAAATATGGATAAATATTCGAATATATTCGAATATCGTTTTTAATTTAGAAACGAACTTCGACTATGATTTTTGGGCACAAGTCAAAGCCCTAACACACACACACATTCCATCTTATTGTTTCCATGATGAACTATAATAGTGTTTAGCGTGCTTCCTCACACACTCTTTGGTGTCATTACTTACGCCAGTTTCTGTAGTTTACAGCTTGGCATCCTGAGTAGAGCAGAGATCTGCTTCACTCCCGAGTCTCCAAGTTTATTAATATCCAGATGCAGCTCTGTCAGATGTGAGGGGTTTGAAATCAGCGCTGAACTCAGAGCAGCACAGCCCTCTTCTGTAATACTGCAGTCCCGAAGCCTGGAGAGAGGGATAGAGAGAGGGAGAGATAAAGAAGAGGAGGTAGAAGGGTAAATAATGAGAGACAGAGAGAGCAGGACACTGTTTTGGCACCTTCTGTTACTTAGACCAGGAGGTTTCAACTGGTTCTGGCCCAGGGACCACCATTCAGACTAAGCAGTGGTCTACTGTGTGTATGTACACATTCCAGTGAGGGGAGTCCCTCCGACACCAAAGAGTTAACATCTGGTTCTGGCCCAGGGGGTGGATACTGAGAGGTAGTCTGTGGCCCAATGTGTTTGTCTCCATGTTACAGAGGGGGGAGTCCCTTCTACACCTTAGCAAAGAGTTAACATGAGGGTCACTGAATAGGAAAAGTCCCCCCCCCCCCACACACACATGAGGGTCACTGAATAGGAAAAGGTCCCCACACATGAGGGTCACTGAATAGGAAAAGGTCCCCCACACATGAGGGTCACTGAATAGGAAAAGGTCCCCACACATGAGGGTCACTGAATAGGAAAAGGTCCCCACACATGTCAAGTCAAGTCAAGTAGGTTTTATTGTCAATTTCTTTACATGCACTGGTCATACAAAGAATTTGAAATTACATTTCTTGCTTTCCCATACAGACATAGACTAATCTAGGTAAGGACATAGACAGTATAGACATAGACAGTACTTATACATGGACTTAAGACAGTATGGACATAGACAGTGCTCATACAGACATTTAAAGTGCAAGACTGGACAACAGAAGACTTGTAGAGGACATACATTAAGAGGTATTTGTTGTGCTTTTGTGCTTTTCCTAAAAAAAGTCCTTTATAGCGTTCTGACATGGTAATAGTAGCATTTTGAAGAAAATAAATATTAAAAAAGGTCTGTCAAGTACACCAGCAGCAGTGTGTGTGTGTGTGTGTGTGTATGTGTGTGTATGTGTTTAGTGCAGGTAGAAGGTGTGGTGTGCGTCTTGTGTGTGTGTTCGTGTGTCTGTGTGTGTGTGTGTGTGTGTGTCAGTGTGTGTATGTTTGGGTTTAGTGCAGAAAGTGCAGTGTGCTTGTGTGTGTGTGTGTGTGTGTGTGTGTGTGTGTGTGTGTGTGTGTGTGTGGTGTGTGTGTGTGTGTGTGTGTGTGTGTGTGTGTTGTGTGTGTGTGTGTGTGTGTGTGTGTGTGTGTGTGTGTGTGTGTGTGTGTGTGTGTGTGTGTGCATGTTTTGAGTTAGTGCAGGTTGAAAGTTCAGTCACAAGTATAGTAGTGCAGGTGGAATGTTCAGTCGCAGATATGGTGGTGGGGGATGGGGGGGGTTGTCAGTGGCCTTGCTGGCTAGAGGCTGACAGTGGAGGGAGAGTGGGTTGAGTGTTCAGCATCTTGATCGCTTGGTGCATTGTGCTGCTCGCCAGCCTGGTGGTACGGGAACGGAGGCGCCTGTACCTCTTTCCAGAGGGCAGGAGGCTGAACAGTTTGTGTGCAGGGTGGCTTGTGTCTTTGATGATCATCAGTGCTTTCCGGGTGAGGCGTGTGGTGTAAATGTCCTGCAGGGAGGGGAGTGGTACTCCAATGATCTTCTTCGCGGTGTTCACAACACGCTGGAGTGTCTTCCTGTTTTTCTCCGTGCAGCTTCCTCCCCACACTGTGATGCAGTTGGACACGACGCTCTCTATGGTTCCTCTGTAGAATGTTGTCATGATGGAGGGTGTAGCACTTGCCTTCTTTAGTTTGCGCCATGTTTGTGTCATGAGGGTCACTGAATAGGAAAAGGTCCCCACACATGAGGGTCACTGAATAGGAAAAGGTCCCCACACATGAGGGTCACTGAATAGGAAAAGGTCCCCACACATGAGGGTCACTGAATAGGAAAAGGTCCCCACACATGAGGGTCACTGAATAGGAAAAGGTCCCCCACACATGAGGGTCACTGAATAGGAAAAGGTCCCCCACACATGAGGGTCACTGAATAGGAAAAGGTCCCCCACAGGCACCACCCCCTACTACCAGTTTAACAGATGAGGAGCCCCCACCTCCAAATAAATGGCTAATACACTGGAGTAGCAAACTGTCAAATGATATCTTCTGATGAGTCACTAGAATTACCTGTGATATCAAGGAATATATATTATATATCAACTTAAACTCACCCTCTGCAGTTTGGGTGAGTTTGCAGGGTGCCTGTGGCATGGCTGTCTCAATATCTACACGGTAATTTAAACAAATGCTGTTTAAGTCCCCTCACATTGTTAATGTTTTTCACCTCAGAGTACCAACAATCAACACAAATGTGAATACCGGTAAGTCTCCAGCAGCACGTGAAGTCAGTTCTTCTCATGAAATTTTATCCCCATGATACTCATTCTACTCCATAAAAAGTTCCATGTGGGGCATTCTGACAGCAGAGTGTGAAAGTGGTCTGGAGAGTCACCATTCACTTACTAATGACTCATTATAGCATCAGCTGACTCGGGACAGTCATTACTTACCTTTTAATCCTGAGACCCTTTAAGGACATTCGTTCCTTTAAGGACATATGCTATGAAAAAAATACTGGTATGGAAGGATGTAATACCCACCAAGTACTAAAACATTCATTGGTATGTTGAGCTGGATCTGGCAACACACACACACACACACACACACACACACACACACACACACACACACACACACACACACACACACACACACACACACACACAACACACACACACACACACACACCACACACACACACACGCACACACACGCACACACACGCACACACACACACACACACACACACACACACACACACACACACACACATACGCACACACACACGCACACACACACACACACACACACACACACACACACACACACACACACACACACACACACACACACACACACACACACACACACACACACATTCCATCTTATTGTTTCCATGATGAACTATAATAGTGTTTAATGTGCTTCCTCACACACTCTTTGATGTCATTACTTACGCCAGTGTCTGTAGCTTACAGTCTGGATTCCTGAGTAGAGCAGAGATCTGCTTCACTCCAGAGTCTCCAAGTTCATTATTACTCACAAACAGATATGTCAGATGTGAGGGGTTTGAAATCAGCGCTGAAGTCAGAGCAGCACAGCCCTCTTCTGTAATACTGCAGGACTCAAGCCTGGAGAGAGGGATAGAGAGGGAGAGATAAAGAAGAGGAGGTAGAAGGGTAAATAATGAGAGACAGAGAGAGCAGGACATTGTTTTGGCACCTTCTGTTACTTAGACCAGGAGGTTTCAACTGGTTCTGACCCAGGGACCACCATTCAGACTAAGCAGTGGTCTACTGTGTGTATGTACACATTCCAGTGAGGGGAGTCCCTCCGACACCAAAGAGTTAACAGCTGGTTCTGGCCCAGGGGGTGGAGACTGAGAGGTAGTCTGTGGCCCACTGTGTTTGTGTCCATGTTACAGAGGGCGGAGTCCCTTCTACACCTTAGAAGAGAGTTAACATGAGGGTCACTGAATAGGAAAAGGTCCCCACACATGAGGGTCACTGAATAGGAAAAGGTCCCCACACATGAGGGTCACTGAATAGGAAAAGGTCCCCACACATGAGGGTCACTGAAAAGGTCCCACACATGTCATGAGGGTCACTGAATAGGAAAATGTCTCCCACACCCTGTGCTGCCATGAGCATCTATGTTCATGTATGTGAGCAGGTTGTCTCCTGTTCTACAGTCTATGATCACTTGCTTCATTGGACAGGGTGTGTACCATATGTTACCTGCCTAACTGAAAATGTCATGAGCCATCTCACTCCACCAGTTCACCACCTTAATTGGTTTCAATTATCTGCCACAGTGCTGCTCACCACTCTCTACTCACCCAAACTAGCTCCACCTGTCTCTGCCCTGCTCCCCTCTGATTACTCTGCCAGCTGCACTACATTACCCACTAACCTCTCCCAGTATTTAAAGCCTTGTCTTTCAGCTCTACTTTGTCAGATCGTCTGCAAAGCTCACACCCTGAACCTGTTTGCTCGCAATTCTACCTGACTACTCCTTTGTGACCCCGGACCCGCCTGTACCCTGACAATTCTTCTTCCCCGGAAAACAAGACCTGCCTTCTGCCTTCTCGACTCCCGACTACTCTTCCACCCCGGTAATTCTGACCAGCCTTCTGACTTTTCACAACGATTTTGGATTTCTCTTGAACTGTACTTCTGCCTTGTTTCATCGTGCTGTTGTGTTTGTGTTCCCCCCCCCCCAACCAGGACTACTGGACCACCCACCACCGGCTCCGTTGGACTCTTCACTGCCACTGGGGGGGACACGCACACAGCACGTTGGACGGACCACTGGGACCCCTGTAACCCTGGTAACCTCCTTCAGCACTGAAACCCCTGGAACCCTCACTCACTCCCAACTCCCCTTTCCCTAACTTCAATAAATCTCCTTGTGTGACGCAATTGTGGTCCTCTGGTCGTCTGTCTGATCCGTGACAGTACGATCTGACCAACCATGGACCCAGCGCACACTTCTGCCACCATGGAAACCGACGAACCTGAGCAACCCACTGCCATGCAACGTCTGGAACACAATGAGAGAGAGGTGAACCGCATGAACGGCGACATTGTCTCCCTCCTTTAGGTCGGCCACCAACAGCATCAACAGTTCCAGCAGCAGTTCCAGCAGCAACAGCAACAGGTCCAGTATCAGCAACAACAACTCCTCACCAACCTTACCCCAGCCTCTCTGCCCGCCGGCCCAGCTCCAGCCACTCTGCCCGCCGGCCCAGCTCCAGCCACTCTGCCCACCGGTCCAGCTCCAGCCACTCTGCCCACCAATCCAGCCCCCGACTCATCTGCACCGGTCACTGCAGCTGCTGCCAATGCACCAGAGCCCAAGATTGGAAACCCAGAGCGGTTCAACGGTGATCCAACCCAGGTCCGGCCGTTCCTGGTCAGCTGCCGACTTCAATTCTCCTTGCAGCCAAGAACCTTCGCCACTGAAGGGGCTAAAGTCGGATATGCCATTACTCACCTGACTGGCCGAGCTCGACTCTGGGGAACGGCAGAGTTCGAACGTCAAACCCCGGCATGTGCAACCTTTGACCTGTTTGCTGAGGAGATGCTGAAGGTATATGACCTGGATTCACCAAGCGCAGAGGCATCCCGTGAATTGTTCACCATTCGTCAAGGCAGACGTACAGTCGCCGACAATTCGATTGACTTCAGAACCTTGGCCAGACGGAGTTCTTGGAACACACCATCCTTGGTGGACGCGTTCTTCCACAGCTTGGCTGACTATATCAAGGACGAGTTGGTCTCCCATGAACTGCCTTCCACCCTTGATGAAGCCATCGCACTGGCTGTCCGGATCGACAGGAGAATACAGACTCGCCGTCGTGAGAGGGGGCGCCAAAATCCACCAACCACCGGCATTCACAGAACTTCGACTGGGCCCTTGCCATCTCCTGCTTCTCAACCAAGCCAGCTTGACCAGTCTGAGCCTATGGAAATTGGACGAGCCTCTCTCTCTCCTGCCGAGCGCCAGCGCCGCTTCTCCTCAAACCTCTGTCTCTACTGTGGAGGTGAGAGACATCGTGTTGCAACCTGCCCTTTAAAAGCCGAAGCTCATCGGACATAGGGGGAGTCCGGTTGAGCTCAATGACTGTCCAGTCCTCCGACCGCAAACCTCTGCTTCAAGTTCACCTCCGTCTCTCTGACTCCTCTCACACCCTGGCTGCTCTGGTGGATTCGGGCGCTGAAGCCAACATCATGGACATCAAGCTGGCTCACCAACTGGGACTGGAGAACCTCCGCTTGACACCCCCTATTCCTGCCCGGGCACTGGACGGACACTTACTTGGATCGGTCACTCATGTCACAGCCCCTGTCTTGATGAGCCTGTCTGGAAACCATCAAGAAGCCATCCAGTTTCACCTGCTCCACTCTCCAGGCCAACCCCTCATCCTGGGTTACCCATGGCTCCGCCGGCACAATCCTCAGCTCGACTGGGTGACCGGGGTGATCAGGGAGTGGGGAGAGGACTGCCATCGAACCTGCCTACTTGCTGCTGCACTACCCCCTCGACCAGTACCAACCAACTCCGCTCCTGACCTCTCCAGTGTCCCAGAGTGCTACCATGGTCTCAGAGAAGTGTTTAATAAAGCCAGGGCCACATCTCTGCCCCCTCACCGACCGTACGACTGTGCCATCGACCTCCTCCCTGGAACAGCTCCTCCCAGAGGCCGCCTCTATTCTTTGTCTGCCCCTGAAAGACAGTCCATGGAGGACTACATCAATGACTGTCTCTCTGCAGGGTTAATCCGCCCGTCTTCTTCTCCTGCTGGTGCTGGCTTTTTCTTTGTGGGGAAGAAAGACGGATCTCTTCGCCCCTGCATCGATTACAGGGGACTCAACGACATCACGGTAAAGAACCGTTACCCTCTGCCTTTGCTCTCCTCTGCCTTTGAATTGCTCCAGGGAGCCACTGTCTTTACAAAGTTGGATCTCAGAAACGCTTACCACTTAGTGCGGATCCGGGAGGGGGATGAATGGAAAACTGCCTTCAACACACCAACAGGCCATTACGAGTATCTAGTTATGCCTTTTGGCCTCACCAATGCTCCTGCTGTGTTCCAGGCCCTTGTGAATGACGTGCTACGGGACATGTTAAACAAATTTGTCTTCATTTACCTTGATGACATTTTAATATTCTCCAGAAACCTGTCTGAACACACCCGCCATGTCCAGCAAGTCCTTCATAGACTCCTGGAGAATTCCCTTTATGTGAAGGCGGAAAAATGTGAGTTTCACGTCAAGACAGTGGCCTTCCTGGGGTACATCGTGGCTGAAGGAAGTATTCAAATGGATCCAGCCAAAGTATCAGCAGTCACTTCATGGCCAGTCCCAGAGAACAGAAAGAAGCTGCAACAGTTCCTGGGGTTTGCCAACTTTTATAGAAAGTTTGTCCGCAATTACAGTACCGTTGCTGCTCCTCTCACTGCTCTAACCAGCACCAAGCAACCCTTCACCTGGACCCCAGCAGCTGACAAAGCCTTCAGCATCCTCAAGGCTAGGTTCACCTCCGCTCCCATCCTCCAGATGCCCGATGTGGACCGCCAATTCATTGTGGAGGTAGACGCCTCTGATGTGGGAGTCGGGGCTGTAATTTCTCAGTGGGCTGC
The DNA here is from genome assembly GCF_034702125.1 of Engraulis encrasicolus. NCBI lineage: Eukaryota > Metazoa > Chordata > Actinopteri > Clupeiformes > Engraulidae > Engraulis > Engraulis encrasicolus. The sequence continues at coordinate 105,980 of NW_026945852.1, read as the reverse complement.
GGAGGATAAGAAGCTCCATCCCTGTGCCTTTTTCTCACGTCGGTTGTCCCCCTCAGAGTGCAACTACGACATAGGGAACCGAGAGCTGCTAGCTGTAAAGCTTGCCCTTGAAGAATGGCGTCACTGGCTGGAGGGGTCCACCGTTCCATTCCTCGTTTGGACTGATCATAAAAACTTGGAGTACATCCGCACAGCCAAACGGTTGAACTCAAGGCAGTCCCGCTGGGCCCTGTTCTTCACAAGGTTTAACTTTACTCTGTCATACCGGCCTGGATCACGTAACACCAAGCCAGACGCCCTCTCCCGCCAATTCCAGAAGGATGACACCCCCTCCAAGGATCCTGTGTCAATTCTGCCCAGCCCCTGCATCGTAGCAGTTCTGACCTGGGATATCGAAGAACAGGTGCTGAAAGCTCTCCGTAACCAGCCAGGTCCCAGCGCTTGCCCAGCTGACCGCCTCTTTGTCCCCAAAAACCTGAGGTCCCAGGTCATTCAGTGGGGCCACGACTCCCGTCTAGCTTGTCACCCTGGCGCTAACCGTACTTACGACCTGCTCGACCAGAGGTTCTGGTGGCCCTCTCTGAGAAAGGATGTACGAGAATTTGTCCAGGCCTGTCCCACCTGCAGCCAAAACAAGTCGTCCTGCCAGCCCCCAGCCGGATTGCTGCAGCCTCTGCCTGTGCCCACACGCCCCTGGTCCCACATCTCCCTTGACTTTGTCACTGGGCTACCCCCTTCCAGTGGCATGACGGTCATTCTAACCATAGTTGACCGCTTCAGCAAAATGGCACACTTCGTTTCCCTTCCCAAGCTCCCAACCGCCAAGGAGACCGCCCAGGTGGTCCTGGAACACGTCTTCCGTATCCACGGGCTGCCCAAGGATGTAGTTTCTGACCGTGGCCCACAATTTTCCTCTGCCTTTTGGAAGGAGTTCTGCCACCTGCTGGGAGCCACGGTCAGTCTGACCTCCGGATTCCATCCCCAATCCAATGGGCAGTCAGAGCGCACAAATCAGGAGCTCGAGAAGGCACTGCGATGCATGTCATCCCGCAACCCCCATTCCTGGTCGCAGCAGTTGACATGGGTGGAGTATGCACATAATTCTCTGACCTGCTCTGCCATCGGTATGTCCCCCTTCCAATGTGTCTATGGATACCAGCCTCCTCTATTCGCCAGCCAGGAAGGGGAGGTTACCTGCCCATCTGCACTTGCCTTTGCCCGCCGATGTCGACGCACCTGGTCACAAGCCCGTGCCACACTCCTCAAGTCCATTGCCAGGTACACGGCTGGAGCCAACCGCCGGAGAAGTCCTGCTCCCACCTACCGTGTGGGCCAAAGGGTGTGGTTATCATCCAAGGACCTCCCACTTAGGGTGGAGTCACGTAAGCTGGCACCTCGGTTCCTAGGCCCATTCCCTATCGAGAAGGTGATCAGTCCGACTGCTGTCCGGCTCCAATTGCCTAATTCCATGAGGGTGCACCCCACTTTCCATGTGTCTAAGATCAAGCCCATTCACGTGAGTCCTCTGGTCCCTGCTGCACCTCCTCCTCCTCCTCCAAGGCTCGTCAATGGTGGCCCAGTGTACACCGTCCGCCGCCTGCTTCGGTCCAGGAGAAGGGGTAGGGGTCTCCAGTACCTCGTCGACTGGGAGGGCTATGGACCTGAGGAGAGGACCTGGGTGCCGTCTGGTCGAATTGTGGATCGGACTCTCATCACCGCCTTCCACCGGCTACATCCTGATCAACCTGCAATCCGGAGGGGGCGCCCCAGAGGGGCTCCTAACCGTCCTGCCCACCTGACTTCTCATCCTGTGCCTAGCCCTGACCCTGTTCCAGTGCCCGTGACCCGTAGGGGTCGCCTCCGGGGGGACCCTGACCGTCTTGCCCGCTCTGCCTCCTGTCCTGCGCCTGGCCCTGTCTCGGACCCTGTCCCAGACCCTGTCCCGTTCCCTGATCATGGCTCTCCGCCTTCCTCCGAAGATCTGGACGTTCACTTGGACCATTCTGAGGAGTTCTAGCCCGCCGCCTGCTCCCCTCCTCCCGCCCAGCGCGGTGTTGCTCTTGGGACTTCTGGGGCCGTCCCTTGGGGGGGGGGTTCTGTCATGAGCCATCTCACTCCACCAGTTCACCACCTTAATTGGTTTCAATTATCTGCCACAGTGCTGCTCACCACTCTCTACTCACCCAAACTAGCTCCACCTGTCTCTGCCCTGCTCCCCTCTGATTACTCTGCCAGCTGCACTACATTACCCACTAACCTCTCCCAGTATTTAAAGCCTTGTCTTTCAGCTCTACTTTGTCAGATCGTCTGCAAAGCTCACACCCTGAACCTGTTTGCTCGCAATTCTACCTGACTACTCCTTTGTGACCCCGGACCCGCCTGTACCCTGACAATTCTTCTTCCCCGGAAAACAAGACCTGCCTTCTGCCTTCTCGACTCCCGACTACTCTTCCACCCCGGTAATTCTGACCAGCCTTCTGACTTTTCACAACGATTTTGGATTTCTCTTGAACTGTACTTCTGCCTTGTTTCATCGTGCTGTTGTGTTTGTGTTCCCCCCCCCCCAACCAGGACTACTGGACCACCCACCACCGGCTCCGTTGGACTCTTCACTGCCACTGGGGGGGGACACGCACACAGCACGTTGGACGGACCACTGGGACCCCTGTAACCCTGGTAACCTCCTTCAGCACTGAAACCCCTGGAACCCTCACTCCCTCCCAACTCCCCTTTCCCTAACTTCAATAAATCTCCTTGTGTGACGCAATTGTGGTCCTCTGGTCGTCTGTCTGATCCGTGACAGAAAAGGAAGTATGAGGTGAAAAATAACCAACCAGGCACCACCCCCTACTACCAGTTTAACAGATGAGGAACCCCCACCTCCAAATAAATGGCCAAGAGTTTCTATGATGACTCCAATTGGGTTAAGTCTGCTGCAGCACACACACACACACACACACACACACACACACACACACACACACACACACACACACACACACACACACACACACACACACACACACACACACACACACCCTTTTATAAGGTCAGGCTTCGATCGGGTTCCTATACTCTCTCACACACACACACACACACACACACACACACACACACACACACACACACACACACACACACACACACACACACACACACACACACACACACACACACACACACACACACACACACACACACACACACACACACACACACACACACACATTCTGCATAACTGTAATCAACACACTAAAAGTAGAATTTCTAGTGTTTCCATGGTGACTATAACAGTGTTTAGTCTGATGCATCACATACTCTTTGTCTCTTTGCTTACCACAGCTGCTGTAGTTTACAATCTGGCATCCTGAGTAGAGTAGAGAGCTGCTTCACTCCTGTGTCTTCTAGTTTATTACGTATCAGATCCAGAAATCCCAGGTGTGATGGGTTTGTTGCCAGAGCTGAAGTCAGAGCAGCACATCCCTCTTCTGTAATACTGCAGTCATTAAGCCTGGAAGGGGGGGATGTGTCGTCAGAGATTCAGAGACAGAGAAAGGACACTGGACATTTTGGACTCAAGACTCAAGGACATCAAGAAACACAGTAAAAACACCCTCAAGCACACACACGCACGCACACACACACACACAGACACAGACACAGACACAGACACAGACACAGACACACGCACACGCACACGCACACACACACACACACACACACACACACACACACACACACACAATCTGCATAACTGCAATCAAGTCACATGACACATGATTATGGTGACTATAACAGTAGTGATGCACCACCTATCTCTGTCTCTTTGCTCACCACAGTCCCTGTAGTTTACAGTCTGGATTCCTGAGTAGAGTAGAGATCTGCTTCACTCCAGAGTCTCCAAGTTCATTATTATCCAGATAAAGACATATCATGTGTGAGGGGTTTAATGCCAGAGATGAGGTCAGAGCAGCACAGCCCTCTTCTGTTATACTGCAGGACTGAAGCCCGGGTGTGTGAGTGTGTATGTGTGTGGGGTGGGGGTAGAGAGAATGATTGACAGAGAGAGAGCAACATAAAATATAAATAGTTCACAACATTCACACAAATACACTGCTGTGGTACCGTAACAACCAATGCACAATAACATACAGATTTGATTAATTTTATTTTATTTGGATCAAGACGAGCAAAAAGTACCAAATAGTATGCAAGAGGATAACATTACGGAGGATTACTGTTGTAACGCTGTAATAAAACAACAACTAAATAAGTTGGGTTAAAATAGTTCATCAATGTAGTCCATAAAAACTCATAACTAGAGAAATATTAGGTTTTAAAAAAAGGAATAAATTTTGTGCATCTAAAAATGTGGTAAAACCAAGAGTCACACTTTGGTTAACAGAAAGGAACTATGGGTAGTGTAGTGCTGTTTCTAACATTTAGTAGAAATGTTTAAACTAATGCTTGTAACTACAATGTAAACATGTCATTGGAGAAGTGAGATGTAAATGTAAGCTCATTGTTTGAATAATGTGTTTCATGCAAACGTAGTATAATTTCATTTGATATTTCCGAATGTATGATGACTTGAGAGTTGAAGGGTCATCGTGAGGGGAGTTGGGAAAAGGACATTGCGAAGCGAGGAAGCTCTCTTTTCCCCTCGGAACAAGCACTGGAACAAGGGGCAACGAAAATGAGTATTGTGACAAACTTAAGTTGTATTATGTAGCAGTTGTCGAAGTTTCGGTTCTGGTTTAGGTAATGGGTGTGTGAACTTTGCTTCATAGACTTTGTGAACACCCAAGTTTACGCTCCTGAATCTGAGTAAATCCGACGGCGAGTTCGAGCACGGAATGCTAAGCTTTGGGAGGGGAGAACCGCGTTACGCCGACAAAGACTGTGAGAACATCGGCTCGCGCTTGCATTCGCAAGGTTTAGAAGGACGACACAAGCCATCCAGCGTCATGGGAACATCGCCAGCTAAGTGACTGCACTTCGCGTGAACATTTGGATACAAGGTATAGCTTAATTGTCGGCTCCCTCGTGAGTGAAGGGGCTGTTGTTGGCCACTACGAACACAAGCCACGCATCAGGCCTGCAACGTTGCCACGTTAGAACTAACTTTGGTTCAGTTAATATGCCAGCTGGGACTGGGGTGTGTGTGTGAATGTGCGTGTGTGTGTGGGCCCACAACATTTTATGTGTAAAGGTGACTGTAGTGGCCGTTTGTCAAACAAAATCAAATTAAACTTAAATCAAACGGAACACTTCAGGCACCATGGGCAGGTAATGTACGCAGGCAAGACAAAGTCCAATTTCCAGGCAAAGTTCTTGAGTTGATGGTGGTTTATTTTATTCCAGTTGAGCAAACACATGGCATCTCTCGCTCTGGTAAAAAACCATATGCCCATCACCCAGGTGCCTACACAGATCACCACCTACTTCCTACCTATATACAGGTGTACCTGTGCCCACTATCGCCCCCAAGTGTTCAAATGATATATCGGTAAATAAATCAAAGAAAAATGACTAAAGCTATAAAGCAAAGCAAATAACTAAACAAGTAGAATTATCATTTATTATTAAAATTACCACATTACTAAAATACTAATAACTAATCATACAAAACAATAAACAAATTAACCATTAACTTTAACATTACTTAAAAAGAATAGTATAGCTCCAACATTCCGGCCCCTAATTGGGCATTATCACAATTACTGAATTATGAAAAGAGGAGCTATACAATAAGCACTAACTAACTACATCAAGCACAAATGTCTTCTTGCTGCACCTACAAAGAAAAGAGATGTTAATCAGAGAGAGAGAGAGAGAGAGAGAGAGAGAGAGAGAGAGAGAGAGAGAGAGAGAGAGAGAGAGAGAGAGAGAGAGAGAGAGAGAGAGAGAGAGAGAGAGAGAGAGAGAGAGAGAGAGACCAAATGGCCAAGTCAGTCCACTCCAGCCTCCAGCAGCAGGCACAGCTTCGTCACAGGCCTCTCCAGGACACTGGTCTTCATTTTGAAGCGCACGGAGCGTGCATGGCCCATCGCATCTGATCTCACTTCCAGGACTCTCCCCATCATCCAGCCTCCTCTCGATGCTGTACCATGTGCCACAAGAACAATGTCTCCAGGTACAAGGTTTCTTCTTTCTGTCCACTTCTGTCTCTGAGTGAATGGAGCTTCATCTGGCAACACCCTCTCAGCAGGCGAGTCTAGAAGTAAGGCAAGTCTTGTTCTAGGAGCTTTCCTCTGTTGAGTCTGGTCTCTCTTGATCTCCGGGTCAGCAGCAGGAATCAACTGAAGGCCATCATCCAATACATGCCACTTGTCCTGATCGACATCAGTTGGCTCTCTGACGACTGCAATTCTTTCCAATTTGGGTTGTAGCTCATTTTGCAGCTTGAGGTCTACTCCTGACATTTCAATCTGCTCCTCTGATGCTCTTTCGGTGAGGTCATGGTGATGCTGTTTTACAGGAACTCCTTGCAGGTGTTCAACAGAGATGTAATTTGCTGCTACAGAAGAATAGTCACGTTTGCTTCTGCAGCTGCCACCATTATAGACTAACCAACCAATCCGAGTTCGGGTGGCGTATGGGCCGTCATTCTGGCTGTTTATCACCTGCCAAGGCTCCAAGATTTTAGATGCATCAGTTCCTATCAACAGTTCAACATCTGCAAGAATGTCATGAAGTTTTACATCTTTAAGATAAGGCCATGGAGCAATGTCAGCTTGTCTGGGAATGTTAAGTGTAGACACAGGCATACACTTTTGAGTTAAAACATCAGGAAGCTCTATAAAATCTTCAGCATCCATGCCAGACACCTCCAGCCCTGACAGTATGTGAGCATCGACAACTTTCTGTTGGCCCATAGTTTTTAGAAGAATGTTTGTCTTCTCACCTCGCAGCTTCAGCTTTCTTGCCATGTTTTCTGTGCAGAACGTTCCAGAACTGCCAGGATCAAGGAACGCATATGTCTCTGTGGTCTTGTTGGTCAGTTTGCTTCTGACTTTCACAGCAACAATGGAAAAGGTGGAGTGTTCTACTCCGGCCCCGATATGGCTACATGTCTGAGAGGGCACATTTGAATCAGTTGAAGGGTTGACAGATGTACCTGTATTCTGTTTTTCTATGTGAAGGACTCCGGGGTGTTTCTTGTGACATACATGGCAATTCAAACGTCTCCGACAGTTTTTGCTTATATGGCCTATTCTGAGGCAACCGAAACAAATGCCCTTGTTCTTGATGAAGTTTATTTTGTCACTGTGTTCTTTGGCTTTAAACTCTGAGCACTGATTCAATGTGTGGTTGTTCTGCAGGCAAAAAAGGCAGCTATGAAAGGAGTTGGTGTTATTCATTGCATGTCCTGAAGGCTGCGCCATAGAGTCTTGGCTGACAGGAGTTACATTTGTGGCAAAACTGCTTTCCTTTCTCTCACTAAGCTGACTGCGGCTGGATGCCTTGGTGTGAGAAGAGGGGTAAGGATCTTGAATATTTCCAAAAACTGGATCTAATGCTATTTTGACTTGCTTCTCAATAAAATTCACAAGATCATTAAACATGGCTCTATATCCTCTTTTTTCCAACAGATCACATGCAACATTCCTCCATTTCTCTCTTAAATTGTAGGGAAGTTTCAGAATAATGCTCCGCATGTTAGACGGTATGTCCAATTCACTCAAGTACATCACTTGTTCCATCATGTTCGAACATCCTCTGAGAAATAAAGACAGTGCTTGCAATCCTTTCACATCCTCACGTTTTACTGGAGTCCAGTTCATTATTTTCTCCATGTAAGCAGATGCAATTTTGTGTTCATCCCCAAAGTGCTGTGCAAGAAGACTTTTGGCTCTTTGATAGCCTTGATCTGGGGGAAGATGTTGGCAGCTCTGCACAAGGTCCCTTGGAAGCCCCCTGGTGTACTGTTCAAGGAAGCGCAAACAGTCAATCGCATTATCCGTCTTCATTTCCACTCCATTTTCAAAGGCCCTAATAAATGACTGATATTGGAGAGGATCTCCATCAAAGACAGGGAGATTTCGTGCAGGCAGAGTTGATGATACACTCTGCTGAACTAACAATGCAGTGATTTCATTTTGTTTTTGCATAATGTTCACCACATCAATTTTGTTATTTCCAGTTTGAGTTTGGGAATTTAAATTGTTTCCTGTTTGATGTCCGAGGAGAGCAGTGCGTCTTACTTGTGGCGGCATTACATTAATTTGCGCAGCAGGTCTTTGCTTTGGTCTGACTACTGGTGCAGCAGGGAAGGCAAGAATATTTGCATGAGGAACAAAGTCGCTGGCTTGGGGATTTAGTCCGGTGGAGTTTTGGGCTTTACTCTTTTTCAAATAAGAGTTCATTCCATCTGATCGTTTTGAACCACACTGAGACGTTTTACTTTCTAATACCTCAAGCTTTGCTGTATTTGCTGCCAAGTCTGTCTCCAGCTCCAATTGTTCCTTTTCCCTGCGTATTTTTTCTGTTTCTCGTCGTAACCTTTCCTCTTGCACTTCAATTTCATGTTTCTTTTTCAGCAGCTCAGAGCGTTTCAAAAGAGCCATTCTCTCGGATTCCGCCTTTGCGCGCGCCTTGGATGAAGAAGTTGATGCGCCTGTTGCGCGTGATTTTGCAGTACTAGATTTTACACTCAACACATTTGAAATGCTGTCTTCGGGATTTATCCCATCATCAAGACAGTCTGTGTCATGAGGCTCTTTTGGCTGCGAGTATGGTTTGCCACTTTTAGACAGCCACTCCTTTATCTCCTCAGTAAATGCTCGACATGATGTGATTTTATCCTCAAAGTTTTTGATGTTGCTGTTAAGCGTTTGGTCATTCTCTGGTAGAGGCAATTCCATGAATGTCTCGTGTACTTTAAGCGCCTCCTCGTAGCACTGAATGAACAAGGCAAGCTGCGCGTTCACAGCATCTGATTTTCCACCTGACTCAATTAGGCCGCGGATTTTATCCATAAACCTTTTAGATTGCTTAATTTTTGCTGATCGATTTTCTTGACAAGTCTGTATGTAAAAGCATATTCCTTTAGGTGTTAATTTAATCGACCGTTTTGATTCAGGCCTTTCCAATCCGGATTTCGCTTCTGCGTCGGACATTTTGCTACAAACTTATAATTTTGAATAAAGTTCTGAATCTGAATGCGGCAATGGTGACGAGCAGAAAGTGCCGAATTTTATCGTAAGCAAGTCCTCTTCACCGACACAGGTTGTGAATGCACAGGGTTCTTATCATGCCTTTTTATGAATGAAGGTGGCCGGGCGCGTAAATACAAAGCGCGCAGCAGTCAAGGCAGCCAGTTTTAACTTTTTAAAAGTCCAAACAACTTTTCAATGAAATCATCTTCACCGTTTTCCTATACGGCTTTTAACTCTTCAGCAGTGCACATACCACGAGTTCTTTGTTCTGGGCAAGGCCTTCCTCCCTCACGCCAACAAACAATCCATGAAAGATGAACTCACAAATCCTTTTTCCATCGGATATTCCAATAATGTCCGAGATCCAGATCCAAGGAAAGTTTTCATTAATCCATAGGCGCAGACTTTTCCTTGAGCCAGTTGGGTAGGTTTTTTACTTGTGTAGTGGCCGTTTGTCAAACAAAATCAAATTAAACTTAAATCAAACGGAACACTTCAGGCACCATGGGCAGGTAATGTACGCAGGCAAGACAAAGTCCAATTTCCAGGCAAAGTTCTTGAGTTGATGGTGGTTTATTTTATTCCAGTTGAGCAAACACATGGCATCTCTCGCTCTGGTAAAAAACCATATGCCCATCACCCAGGTGCCTACACAGATCACCACCTACTTCCTACCTATATACAGGTGTACCTGTGCCCACTATCGCCCCCAAGTGTTCAAATGATATATCGGTAAATAAATCAAAGAAAAATGACTAAAGCTATAAAGCAAAGCAAATAACTAAACAAGTAGAATTATCATTTATTATTAAAATTACCACATTACTAAAATACTAATAACTAATCATACAAAACAATAAACAAATTAACCATTAACTTTAACATTACTTAAAAAGAATAGTATAGCTCCAACAGTGAATGTTAAGTTTAAGGTCTAAGTGACTAAGTTAACAGAGCTCTTGGTTCACTGTAGGCTAGTCAACCATTATGGGGGTTGATTAGTGTCAAAATTTATAACAAATTTAACGGTGACTTAATTTGATTTGTAACAGAACTGGTAAGGATTATTTGAGTTTAAAGGTATTCAAGGAATACATCTTTTGGGTTTATTATTATTTTGTATTATTATTAACTATAACTTTTGTTTGTTTTCAATTTAAGTACTATTTTCAAATTCACTATAAACCACTATAAATATAATACTGACTTGTGTGTTTAATGGTATATTTACTGAGGTGTAAGTGTTCATGTCTAGGAGCTTTATACAAGGGCACTTGGTAAAGGTAAATAGCGGTAGATATTTAATAGACACCTTAACAAAGGGAGGCAACAAACTTTAAATATTTATCCAGGCTATCACAGGAACCTGGGGTTCGTCCTTTTAGCACTTGATAACAGCCAGGGGGCGCTACACTGATTTACACACTCCTACCACTACAGTTATTAATAAAGCAGTCAACATTCAAGGACCCCTACCCATATTTCCATGCTACATACAGTAGGCCTATATGATAGCTGAAAGTGAAAATGTGCAAATCTCCCTTTGCAGTACCCCCTTTTCACAGTACTGTGTAGAAAGTGTGTGTGTGTGTGTGTATAGAAAGTGTGTGTGTTGTGTGTGTGTAGAAAGTGTGTGTGTTGTGTTGTGTGTAGAAAGTGTGCGTGTTGTGTTGTGTTGTGTTGTGTTGTGTTGTGTTGTGTTGTGTTGTGTTGTGTTGTGTTATGTGTAGAAAGTGTGTGTGTTGTGTTGTGTGTAGAAAGTGTGTGTGTTGTGTGTGTGTAGAAAGTGTGTGCGTTGTGTGTGTGTAGAAAGTGTGTGTGTTGTGTGTGTGTAGAAAGTGTGTGTGTTGTGTGTGTGTAGAGTGTGTGTATTGTGTGTGTGTAGAAAGTGTGTGTGTGTTGTATGTGTGTAGAAAGTGTGTGTGTTGTGTGTGTGTAGAAAGTGTGTGTGTTGTGTGTGTGTAGAAAGTGTGTCGTGTCGTGTGTGTCGTGTTTTGTGTGTGTGTGTGTGTGTGTGTGTGTGTGTGTGTGTGTGTGTGTGTGTGTGTGTGTGTGTGTGTGTGTGTGTGTGTGTGTGTGCATGTGTGTGTGTGTGTGTACTGCATGTACTGTATGATGTGAATACACCACTACACTCTATCGTCATACCATCTGAATGCTGGTTTCTGTTCATATGTCAAACATACAGGTATATAGAAAATATTTTCTTAATTACAGTATATCACGAAAGTGAATACACCCCTCACAGTTTTGCAGATTTTTGAGTATATCTTTTCATAGGAAAGCATTACAGAAATGTAACTTTGAAACAATGATTAGTGACCTTTTAACAACATATTTAAGCGCTTACATTTCTTGTTCACTCAGAAAAAAACAAAATACAGCCATTAATGTTTGAACATGTACTCACAAAAGTGAGTACACCCCAGATTAAAATCCGGTAGAGAAGGGGCTATGTTGGCTCGAATCGTCTCGAAATGAAAAGGGATGACAAGGGAGGTCATCAGTGTGCGTTTCAACCTTTCTTTGCATTGAACTTTTAAATTTTGAGTCTGCATCTGGCTTAAATAGATTGGTGTGAGATTTGAATGCAATCCTATGGAGAATATCATGATCTGCTTCAGTAGTCACAGTGCATGTTGACATGCATGTTTCTTTTAGGTGTATTTCAGATTGCCAATGTTGACAGCATTCATGCATACCCAAACCATGTCAGTCCCACTACCATGCTTGGCTTATGAGAGGATACACCTTTTTTGTAAAACTCACTTGTTTACCACCACACATGCTTGACACCATCTAAAGCAAATTTGTTTATCTTGGTCTCTTCAGATCACACAACATGGTTCCAGTGATTCATATCCTGCGTCTGTTCATCTCTCTTGAGACCAAGATAAACAAATTTGCTTTAGATGGTGTCAAGCATGTGTGGTGGTAAACAAGTGAGTTTTACAAAAAAGGTGTATCCTCTCATAAGCCAAGCATGGTAGTGGGACTGACATGGTTTGGGGATGCATGAATGCTGTCAACATTGGCAATCTGAAATACACCTAAAAGAAACATTCATGTCAACATGCACTGTGACTACTGAAGCAGATCATGATATTCTCCATAGGATTGCATTCAAATCTCACACCAATCTATTTAAGCCAGATGCAGACTCAAAATTTAAAAGTTCAATGCAAAGAAAGGTTGAAATGCACACTGATGACCTCCATTGTTATCCCTTTTCATTTCGTTTCATTCCGAGACGATTCGAGCCAACATATCCCCTTCTGTACCGGATTTTAATCTGGGGTGTACTCACTTTTGTGAGTACATGTTCAAACATTAATGGCTGTATTTTGTTTTTTTCTGAGTGAACAAGAAATTTAAGCGGTTAAATATGTTGTTAAAAGGTCACTAATCATTGTGTCAAAGTTACATTTCTGTAATGCTTTCCTATGAAAACATATACTCAAAAATCTGCAAAACTGTGAGGGGTGTATTCACTTTCGTGATATACTGTATATGTTTGTGGAGTTGCGAATGCTTCTCCTACCAGGATAACGTTTGCGGTTGGAGTGTCGGTGGTTGAAGGGTTAAAGTCATGCAAGTTGGAACTCAGATGTATCAAAAATATATATGGCCATTTTTATTTTCACCACGAAAGAAAGAAAGCTTGCACGAGGGCAACAGACAATAATCATAAACTGAAGACTCAAATAACGCGAAATCACAGTGGTTCCTAACAGCGATACTCGATACAAACTCTGCTTACTCTGGTTCACAGCAGGTTTTACATGACACATTTTGAAGACAGCTTCTGCCAGTAATCACAGCTGCTTCTCGGTTCCTAACTCTCCCAAACCCCATCTAACACTGGGATTTAGTACACCCTTCAATACGGGCAAACAATTATTCAATCAACATCTCAATTGGTCCACACATCTAGACCGTCTCAGAATCAGCTGCAGGTTAACGCAATGCAACTTAACAAAAAGACAAAAAACGTTGCCCTCTGCACACATCCCACAACCCCAAGATCAGACACAAAATATACCGCTGCCTCGGGAAAATAAAATACATTTAAACATCCTGCCAAACAATCTTCTCCCCAAAGTCACAGATGGAAATTGTCCTGCTGAAGCGGTGCGCGCTTCCGCCTCGCAGTGACACCTTGATTGACGTGCGTGCGGGCCAGTGCGAGTGTGTGGATGCGTGTGTGCATGTGTGTGCTCCGCGATGCACATTGAAGAAAGTTCAGTTCAACATAACAATGTCCCATGTAAATACCAGTGCAAGAAATATTAAAAACATTTTATGAGCTGGCTTGCCAGTGTAGCCTAGTGAGAAGGTGGAAGAATTCTCCTTCTCACAATGTTATACTGATCAAACCCAAACAACTAACTTCACACATACATAGAACATAGAACATAATTTCTGTATTACATGTTATCCTGATCAAACCCAAACAACTAACTTGAGTGTCTTGATTCTGCAGTGTGGGTCCTCCAGTAGAGCGCAGAACTGCTTCACTCCGGAGTCTCCTGGTATCTTTCCACTCAGATCCAGCTCTGTCAGCAGTAAAGGGTTTTCATGTAGAACTGAAGTCAGATAGGCACAGGCCTGTTCAGCAGCATCACTCTTCAACAACCTACAGAAACAACAGAAGAATCACTAATTTCACACACTTCTAATCACACACTAATGCTACTCACCAACCCTCCAAACACAGGCGCACACGATGTACACAGGGCCACATACAAAGACAAATCAAACAGGCACACAAATGAGAATTATATTATAGGCTAGTGAGAATTATATTATAGGCTAGTGCACAATGTAATCCAGTGTAGAGATGGTATAGAAAGTATATAAAATGGTATAGAAATACAGTACGATTTAATAGCCCAAAAGTTCTTAAGGGGTAGAAGGTGATATGAATTGATAAGGTGCCATGTGGTAAATAAAAGAAAGTTAGAGTTGTGTAGATTCTGTATTCTGTATAAATACTGCATTGAAAGTGTCCTGATGGAATTCTATCCAGTGCTATGAGAGTCCCTTAGTGCAGTGATCATCCTGGATGGGGCATTTGGGAGGTTTGGGTCTAGCTGCCTCCACAAGGTTAGAAGGGGATTGGCAGGGGGGTCATGCCATTGATGGAAGACTTCTATACACATCTATGGATCATACACTTCAGTCCTCTATGATGTGTGGCATTAAACAACTGTATGACCTTGGGGACAAATGACCTCTGTAACCTGCCTGTCTTGTAGGAGACGGACTGGCAGGGGGATCGTGCACTTCAGTCCTCTATGTCTGTAGCTAATCAGACCCCTCTGATGATGGTGGTGTGCATGGAGTGACTGGCCTTGACCAGACTGATGATGATGGTGTGCATGGAGTGGCTGGCCTTGTCCAGACTGATGAGGGTGGTGTGCATGGAGTGGCTGGCCTTGTCCAGAATGGAGTGCAGTCTGCTGAGAGTTCTATTCTGTAGTGAGAGTCTCCAGTTCCATGCCCACCACAGACCCTTCCTCATATCATATTATCACTGAACCAGTCATCTAGTCTCTCCCTAATGTGATGGAGTCTGTATCTGATTAGACTCTTCTGATTGATGAAGATGGTGACTGGAGTGCAGTCTGCTCAGGGTTCTACTCTGTAGTGAGAGTCTCCAGTTCCATGCCCACCACAGACCCTGCCTCCCTAACCTAACCAGTCATCTAGTCTCTCTCTAATGCTACCACCCACTGACTTGTATACTATAACTGGACAGCGTAGTTCGAACGTACAGTGTCCAGTTATAGTATACAAGTCAGTGCTACCACCTCATCAAGAGGGTCAACATGATCTCCAAAAATTCCGTACTCCTGGACACGCATGTTAAGGGCACAAAATCCATGTCCAGGAGCACGGATTTTGCCAAAATTCCGTGCTCCTGGACACAGAATTTTTTTCCGCGATGGACACACAGAAGTGCTCTCTCTATACTCCCACAGCTCTATGTTTCCACAGTCTTGTGTTTTCTCAGGATTTTTCTAATTTCAAATATTTTTTCTCAAAAAACATTTCTTACTGACAGGTTAGGGTTAGGGATTGTTTTGGTCTGGGCACAGCTAGTTTTCTTTCATTCATTATATGAATTTGATAGCCTAGCAACCAATTGGAAAATGTATTTCTCAAAAAATATGTCTTTAATGACAGGTTAAGGTTAGGGAATGTTTTGGTCAGGGCACAACTTAAATAACTATAGCATTATTTTGTTTAGGATTAGCATTTGGTATGTATTTTCTAATGATAGAGTTGACACAGTGTTGTGGTAATAGCCTTTAGAAAGCACTTCCGTGTGCCGATCACGGAAAACAATTCCGTGTCCAGGAGCACGGAAAACAATTCTGTCTCCAGGAGCACGGAATTTTGGCAAAATCCGTGCTCCTGGACACGGATTTCGTGTCCTTAACATCCGTGTCCAGGAGCACGGAATTTTTGGAGATCAGACTGAGAGGATGGACTAGAGTCTGTATCTGATTAGACTCTTCTGATTGATGAAGTGCAGTGGCTGGAGTGTAGTCTGCTCAGGGTTCTACTCTGTAGTGAGAGTCTCCAGTTCCATGCCCACCACAGACCCTGCCTTCCTCAGGTCATCTAGTCTCTCTCTAATGCTACCACCTCATCAAACTACGGTAAACAACAACACACTGCCATACCAGATTAACATACACTACTACTAACATCCCCTCTCCAATATCTCACCCCACATTCCCAGCTGTATACACCATGTCCTAATGTCATAATATACATTAATAAATGCATACATAGCACTGATTCTTGAAAGTTTGGCAAAAACATGTCCCTGCAGTAAAATATTAATTCTGTTGAAAATTAACTAAATTTTCACAAACAAAATGAACCCAGGTAATGGCCAAGGGGTCTGTCACACGAATACACAGTTGTTTGAAATATTTAAGTGTAATTTTATTACTTTTCATGGCTATAAACCTGCCCACACCCTGTAAAAACGCCTGTCCCAAGGACTGGCATCATCATTTCAATTGACTTAAAATACAAAAATTACTAACAGAATTGAACAATATCACCATGATGTGGAAGACCATATTAAAGTGGTTCTACAGATGTGCACATAGTGGATGTAAAACAATATTTACTATTATTTACTGATTGCTCAAAATGTGTCCAGCATATTGGTCACCACCGTCAGATTTTTTCTAAAAGACATTAAAATCAGGTATGCACAAGGTAATTTTCATTACTGAGGACCCCTTTTCAAACCTTTAGCTCTACTGCCTACTTCACCATCACTGAAGCTCCTGTAAGTTTATTATTTTGTCCTCAATTTGTTAATTTGTTTGGACACTGGTACTGTCCCAACCATAAACTGTCAACACCGTCGGGGGTTTTAATAGTATTGTATTACATTAATGTTAATAAATATATTTTTTTTCAGAAAAGGTATGAAGCACCCAAGAAACAGAGCGAAAATGAAATGGCTAATGTGAACAAACAATGCATAATATTTAAAAGAGTGTTTTTTTTTGTCTCACACCGTCAGATGTCACCACCGTCAGATTTTGTTCTGCTCATCATGTTGTTCCATATTTTACTAAATTGTGCTGGTTAATGAAACATTACTAGGCATGTTAGTAATAATTGTGATCCAAAATGATACTCTAGCCACCACTGAGGTGCATTTGGAGGTTTTTTTTGTCAGAAAACCTGACGGTGGTGACATCTGATGGAGTTCACCAAAAAACACATGTTTTAAGTGTTTTTGACATGTTTTAAGAATATGCATACAATAAGTATCTACAGTTATGTTGAATTGTTAAAGTAATTCACTTTAATACAGTAAACATGTGTTTTTACTTCTAATTCTGTCTGCCGCTGTTGACAAAACAAGAAAGAGCCCATTTTATGAAAAATGTTAAACATGGGGAGCTTGGTCAATGCATTCACTGCACAGCCAAGACCTACATCTATGATAATACACCTCTATATTTTGGATTTGAACAACTTAAAAGCTGTTTTTACCACATTTTCAACAACCAGTGGCTTACCTCCTAGATAATCTAACAAATGAAGTAAAAACACATGCTCATACTGTGCACACACAAAAATAAAGTGTTTATGCAAGATGCCATTGACTTGAGAGGGCTATTTATTTTGCTAAATGCAGGTACTAATTAGGCCACTTTCACCACTCTCAGATTACTGTCACCACCGTCAGTTCTTAAGTCACCACCGTAAGAAGGAGTTTTTGACATTTTAAATGAATGTGCTTACAACATTTTCCTTAGGAGTTGTTGAATTATCAAAGTAATATCCAATTTAAGCCTACACGAATATTTGTGAAATTATAAAAAATAGTTTGTTCTATTTAGGCGTTAAGTAAGCATCGTATGACGGTACATATTTTAAAATTAGAACACATGAAACAGTATTAAAATAGAACAAAAGTGAATTTTCAACATTTAAAGGCATATGTGTGAACCAAAAAATACACTTAATCACTTAAAAACTCCAGATGCATATGCAACCAAATCAATACAATTTTAATAACTTTTAATTGTGTCTGACGGTGTTGACAAAAAACAAGGTATGATCGGAGAAAAGCCTGATTTCTGAACAAAATACATAATGGGGAGATTGGCCTTGTGCATTTCTGAAAAGCCAAGACCTTAGTCTACGAGGATATACCATATAATTTTGTAATTCACTTTGTTTTTTTCTGTCAACATTACAACCTGTTTTAGCCACTTTCTCAAGAATCAGTGATAGAACAACACACCGGCCACAATATAAATGCATACACCTTCCCAGGCTGTCCAGATATCCAGCGTCTCTCTCTCTAATGCTACCACCCCATCAAACCACAGCATAGAACAACACACTGGCCACAATATCAATGCATACACCTCCCCAAACTTTATCTCACATTTCCAGACCATGAACATATAGCCCTTAACACCCATACTGTCCTCCCTTGATTTCTTCCTTATCACAGTGGACAGAACAATAGACATGATTAATAAACAGGGATAGAGAGGAAAGGATGTCACAGGAGTCATACATTTCATCTCATAGGCACAATCTCAGAAAGCCTTTAGTCTTGCCTACTGTAATACCACACAGAAGCACTCCTGCATTTTCCCCTCTCCTCAACCCCTGCATTACCCATACGGAATATATATATAAAATTAATACACATTCCTTATGAAAAGAACGTGTTCAGAACTTGTAAGAACTTACCACTGTCTTAATGGTAAATCCTTGTAAAATATTGTATAAAAAATATAAATGTCATGTATGAAAGTGGCCCCTTCAGTGATATCTCATACAAAGTATTAAAGGGGTAGGCCACTATTTTGGGGCTTAATACAGTTAAAATCGTTGGCTGGGGTTTATAAAGGTATATATAATTATTATATATATATAATTATATAAATAATTTATATATACCTATATATAAAGGTATATATAAATACATTGACTTTCACTAGCTTAGCTACATATAAAGGTGGTAAAGTGTCTTATTTTTCATGTAAGCCGTTGTCTTGCTTTAAGACAAGTTAAAAGAGGGAATATGTCGCTAAGCTAGTGAAAGTCAATGTATTTATATATACCTTTATATATAGGTATATATAAATTATTTATATAATTATATATATATAATAATTATATATACCTTTATAAACCCCAGCCAACGATTTTAACTATATTAAGCCCCAAAATAGTGGCATACCCCTTTAAGTAAAACTATTATAAATACAGTACAAATTATACAGTGCCCTCCATAATTATTGGCATCCCTGGTTGAGATGTGTTAAAAGCCTTAAAATAAATTCAGTGTTTATTGCAGAAGAATACTGTCACACTGAAAATTTTAGGAAAATGTAGCCTTCAACTCAAATGAATTGTAGGAAAATAAAAAAAATCCCTGACTAAAAAATAATTATTTTTCATTAAATCACCTGTTCCACAATTATTGGCACCCTTAACAATTCCCAGGAAATAAATATAATTGAAGCATTTCTGTCATTTCTACAGTAGTTTACAAAGTTTACCAGAGTATGTAGGAACATTTAATTAGTAATTCATCACTTCCTGTTTCCCTGGGGTATAAATATGACGTGACACAGAGGCCATTTCTCTTATCCACTCTTAAACATGGGAAAGACAAAGGAACACAGCATACAAGTGAGGCAGATGTGCGTCGACCTTCACAGGTCAGGCAGAGGCTACAAGAAGATTGCCACTCAACTGCAGCTGCCCATATCTACTGTGAGAGGAATAATTAAGAAGTTCAAAACAACTGGAACAGTGGTAAACGAGCCTGGACGAGGACCCAAGTTTATTTTGCCACCACGCAAAGTGAGGAGGATGGCAAGAGAAATCAAAATATCTCCAAAGCTCACTGTTACAGAATTACAACAAATGGTAGCATCCTGGGGTCACAAAGTCTCCAAATCAACCATCAGGCGCTGTCTACACGCCAACAAGCTGTTTGGGAGGCATGCACGGAGAAAACCTTTCCTCACCCACAATCATAAACGCAAACGTCTGGAGTTCGCCCAGCGGTATTGGGGCTTCAACTGGGACCGTGTGCTTTGGTCAGATGAGACCAAGATTGAGTTTTTTGGCAACAAACACTCTAAGTGGGTCTGGCGTGCCACGAAAGATGCGCATGCTGAAAAGCACCTCATACCCACTGTGAAGTATGGGGTTGGGTCAGTGATGCTGTGGGGCTGTTTCGCTTCCAAAGGCCCTGGGAAGCTTGTTAGGGTGCATGGCATCATGAATGCTTTGAAATACCAGGACATTTTAAATCAAAATCTGTTGCCCTCTGCCAAAAAGCTGAAGATGGGTCGTCACTGGGTCTTTCAGCAAGACAATGACCCTAAACATATGGCCAAATCTACACAGAAATGGTTAACCAGACACAAAATCAAGCTCCTCCCATGGCCATCTCAGTCCCCAGACCTCAACCCCATTGAGAACCTGTGGGGTGAGCTGAAGAGGAGAGTACAGAGGAGAGGACCCAGGTCTCTGGATGATTTAGAGAGATTCTGCAAAGAGGAATGGCTGAAGATCCCTCTTTCTGTCTTTTCCCATCTTGTGAAACATTATAGGAGAAGATTAGGTGCTGTTTTGTTGGCAAAAGGGGGTTGTACAAAATATTAACAACAGGGGTGCTAATAATTGTGACACACATTATTTGATGTCAAATAATTATTTCTTTATGTGGGATTTTTTCCCCACTGAATAAATGCACTTGTATTGAAGGTTGGATTTTTCTCTTTTTTTCCATTAAGGTCCCATATTATTTAGAGAAAAATAATAATAATTGGAAGATAAAAAACACATCTCAACCAGGTGTGCCAATAATAATGGAGGGCACTGTATATGACATTTACAAATAATGTGTACATTTTCTGTGTGAAATGTATATGTATTTTATATACATCATATAAGTGTTCTATGATGGCCTTCAATGTTTTTTTAATGATATTAAAGCAAAGTGATACCCCCAGTGGCGCCCCAAGGGAGCAGCGTGGTAGGACAGCACCATGCTCAGGGTACCTGAGTCATGGAGGATGGGGTAGAGCACCAGGGGTGCATTTCTCAAAACCATAGTTGCTAACTACGTTAGCTACTTTGTTATTTGGAATGCAATTTTCCATTGACAACAACCCAGGTTGCTCACTGGCAAACAACTACACTTTCGAGATATCTCATCTGACATTTGTATGGATACTCATGAAGGACTGTCATCATATACAACTTTAGCAGTTGCCAAAACCTTGTATGTTTCATTTGACATATTTCTAACAAAAAACTGTGTTGTAAGAAAGAACTTTATCTGTTATTTGTATGTATGAGGGACTGGAATCATATAAAGGTTTAGCAGTTGCCAAAATTGTACATGTTTCATTTTACACTTATAATATGAAATCATATAATTCATATAAAATCTTTCATAATTCATATAAAACTTGTACATTCAATTAACAAATGGCAAGATGACAAGTGTAACCAAATGCAAAGGATAAAACAGAAAATACAAAGACTGATGGTGACATCTAGTGGCCAGATAAATGAACAGCAAACAAAAAATGTCCACAGAACCTGACAATGAATAAACAGGGATAGAGAGGAAAGGAGTCTGGCATTTCATCTCATAAGCACAATCTCAGAAAGCTTTTAGTCTTGCCTACTGTAATACTGCACAGAAGCACTCCAGCGCTTTTCCTCTGCTTTATCTCTGCATAATCACCTTCAAATGGGCCAACAAACCCCTGTGGCAACCAATCATGACACGTCCCCCGTCTGTCACAATTAATTTTATTGTGACAAATGACAGTTGATGTAGATGCAACAATTTGTGTACCATATCTCCAGTGGTATTCGCTGCAAATGGAAATAGAGACAAAAACTTCTGCTGCTTTGGACCGAGAATGACTGCTGATCTTGCTCCTGTTTGCATATTCAAGCTTTTACTATTCTGTGTTCACACCAGGGCTTTGAACCTTTATTTTTTTTTACAAACGTTCCGTTCCGAATAGAAACGGAATTATAACGTTTCCGGTTATAAGTTCCACCAATAAATTGACGTTCCCGAACCGGTTAGAACAAAAAAATACTGTTCCCGGAACGGTTAATTTCGTTCCTGTCAGCTAATTACTCTCATAGGCCCAAATGACGTGAATTAACCAAGAAAGACGGAAGTGCAAATGAGTCAGCCTACATTCGAAACTGTTAATTCAAGCAGATGAAAAGAATATCCTCCAGAATTTTGTCAAATGAGTTTGTGCATATTTGAAGCGGCCATGGATGCCCGTTACGGCGAACATTCTCGGTGCGCTTTACACACGCTTCTCTGCAATGTCTTACAGTGATGCAATAGAAACTCTCCCCTTTTGTATGACAGTGGTTTCTCTTAGTAATCCACAGCTCTCACATTCAGTCAGAGAATGTCTGATGTCACACAGGACGTGAACCTCAGCCGTCATGGTAACGTGCACAGGAAAATAATTACCATTTCTGTTTTGTTTGAGGAACGGTATTAACCGATATTAACCGGTTACCATTATCTTTAAGTAAGTGTTCCCGTTCCAGAACATAAAAAATAATAATGTTTCCGGTTTCGTTTCTGTTCCCTGTAAAATACAAAAAGTTCCCGGTTTTCGTTTTCGTTCCTTGAACCGGTTCAAAGCCCTGGTTCACACCTCTGTGAGGACATCAGTTTATGGAACAAAATTAAATTGGAAACAGATATTTCAATGTTTGAAGTTAAATAAAGTATGGTCATGGCCTGCGATGGAACTATCAGAAAAAACACCTTGCCTGTGTCAAAACTTATTTACTAATCCCTGGCAGAGAGGCTTCAGACATCACATCCAACATCAAAACACAGCTCACAATAAAATGTCCCCCAATGTGGGCGATGACCTTTCACAGAAAGGTGCAAAAAAAAGAACTACACAGATACATTCAGTTTCAAAACTTCAAAATCTCAGACACTTGCATCGGGAGATGCTTTACGGCATACTCTTACCTCAGTGTCTGAAGTTTACAGGCAGGATCCTGCTGTAATTCCAAAAGCAGCTTTACTCCAGAGTCTCCAGGGTCGTTTCCTCTCAGGTCCAGTTCCTCCAGGTGTGAAGGGTTTGATTTGAGAGCTGAGACGAGAGCAGCATATCCTTCACCTGTTACACCACAGTTCGCCAGTCTGAACAAAAGGGTGTTTAGTGATTAATTGTTCATTGCTATTGTATTAGTACTACACTATATAATACTATTGATCCTACAATTTACCGGTATGTACAGTATTTTACGTAGAAAGCAGCAGTAAGGCGGACTAAGGTGTAAGAAGGGAAAGTGGGGCAGAATTAATATTTTAAAAAGGATTAAAATGTCTTACTGGAGTGTCTCTAGTACACATTTTGAGTTTCCCAGCGCAATACAAAGATGTTTGACTCCAACATCTCCAATACTGTTGTCACTAAGATCCAATGTCTGCACTTTTGAAAATGTGTTGCAGAGGACAGATGCCATCGTTTCACAGCTCATTTCACCGAGTCCACACCTATCAAGCCTGAAACGGGATAACAACCATATATAACTACTGTTTAAAGATGGTAATTATAAAAAAACACATGCTCCTAAACAGTCAACAGCCCTTATCCCCCTAAGAGTACTCAATACCATCGAAAACAGAATTTGGTAAAACTGCTTTTTATTTATTCATTGTGCCTCAACTGCTTGGAATGAGATTCAAAAATCTCTTAAACTTGCTGTTTTTATGTCTGTAGCTGAGTTTAAAGCCTATCTTAATGACACTTTTAAATATGTCTGCACTTGCTTTTAATCTCATAATCTCCTTGTAATCTTGTTTATTAATTTTATGGTTTTATTGCGTAATTTTATCTCTACATCCATTTTAACATTTTCTGTTTTGTCTGTGTCCTTGTCTGTAAAATTGTAATGTGTGCTGCCGCCTTGGCCAGGGCTCCCTTGAAAAAGATAATTTTATTCTCAATGTGATTTTATTCCCTGGTTAAATAAAGGTAAAATAAAAAATAAAAAACTTACAGAACAGTTTTGGATTCCTCCACAACTGGCTTCAACCTCTGGAGACCTTCATCAGATCTGACGTATTTCTTCAGGTCAAACACATCCAGCTTCTGGTCTGATGTGACCAGCACAAAGACGAGAGCCGACCACTGGCTAGGTGAGAGCTGGGCTTCCGAAAGATTCTCTGCACCCAAGAAGCTCTGCATCTCCTGCACTAAGGAGAGGTCATTCAGTTCATTCAGGCAGTGGAATAGGTTGATTGTCCTCTCTGTTGAAGGGACCTCCCTGATCTTGTCCTTAATGTAACTGATCGTTTCATCATTGCACATCTGCTTTTGTTCTCTCTGTAGTAGGCCATGCAGGAGAGTCTGGTTTGACTCCAGAGAAAGACCAAGCAGGAACCGGAGGAAGAGGTCAAAGCGGCCATCTTTATACTGCAGGGCTTTTTCCACAGCAGTCTTGTGTAAGATGGTCATGGATTCTTCTTCGGGATGTTGGTGTCTGGAGATCACATTTTGCCTTTTGTTTGCCATCATCAGAAACACATACAAAGCTGCTAGAAACTCCTGGACACTCAGGTGGATAAAGCAGAACACTGTTGCTTGAAAAATTCCAGATTCCTGTCGGAAGATCTGGGTGCAGACACCAGAGCGCACTGCAGCTTCTCTAGCATCAATGCCACAATCTCGCAGGTCCTTTTTATAGAAGATCAGATTTCCCTTCTCCAACTGTTCGTAAGCTAACTTTCCCAGAGAAAGGATAAGATTCTTGTTCCATTGTGGCTCAGGGTCATGCACATTGTCAAATTTTTGACTGGCCTGTTTTGTTTGGAAGATCAGAAAATATGTGTACATCTCTGTCAAAGTTTTTGGAAGCTGTCGTCCTCCTGAAGAGCCAAGAATCTCTGCAAGAACACAGGCAGTGATCCAGCAAAACACTGGTATGTGGCACATGATGTGGAGACTTCTTGATGATTCAATGTGAGAAATGATTCTGCAAGAAAAACTCTCATCACTAAACCTGTTCCTGAAGTACTTCTTCTTCTGTGCGTCATTGAACCCATGGATCTCTGTGACAAGGTCAACACAATCAGGTGGAATCTGACTGGCTGCTGCTGGTCGGGAGGTGATCCAAAGTAGAGCAGAGGGAAGCAGATTTCCCTTCATGAGATTTGTGAGGAGTACATCCAGTGAAGTTGGAACTGTCACATTGGTCAAAATGTCATTCTTCTGAAAGTTAAGTTGGAGTCGACATTCATCCAGGCCGTCAAAGATGAACAATATTTTATACTTTCCTTGATTGCCAAAGGTTAAGGTCTTCAGCTCTGGAAAGAAGTGGTGAAGAAGACTCATCAAGGAGTGATGTTCATCTCTCACAAGGTTTAGCTCACGAAAAGGCAATGGGAAAATGAAGTGGATATCACTGTTGTCTTTTTCCTCAGCCCAGTCCAGGATGTACTTCTGAATGGAGATGGTTTTACCAATGCCAGCTACCCCGTTTGTCATAACTCTTCTGCTTGATTTGTCCTGACCAGGTAAGAGCTTGAAGATGTCCCTGCTTTTGATTTTTTTCTCCCTTTCAACTGGTCTTTTGGATCTGGACTCAATCTGCCTGACTTCATGCTCCTCATTTACTTTCCCACTTCCTCCCTCTGTGATGTAGACCTCTGTGTAGATCTTTTCGAGCTGGGCAGAGTTTCCTTGCATGGCTATTCCTTCAAACACACTCTGGTACTTGTTCTTGAGATGCATTTTCAGTTCAGCTCGACAAAGTACATCCAGCTCATCTGGTGCACAAACAAAAGGAATATTAACATTCACTGACACAAGCAATAGCAACTTAACCTTTTTTCATAATTATATACCTAAATGATTCAAATAATGTACGGAAAAGACAGATTATGACATTGAAGAATTCTTACGTTCTTCCAGTTTGTCAGCAAGATCCTTTCTCTTCATCTCCCATAGGAAGTGTAGTGTCATTTTGAGAGCTCCTTCTCTGGCATCATTCTCATCCTCATCTTTCTCTAAGTCTTCATGGTAATTTGGACTAAGAATGTTCTTAAATCTGTTCAGCTCATTTTTTACAAAGGTGATCATCTTACTTTCAAGCACCTGGAGCACATGATACAAGTATTCATGAATCCAGTATATGCATAATATGAATAATCACTGATCACTTGAAACAGGAGAATATAAAGAAGAATCTATTCTGCTTTGTATTCTCCTGTTTCAAGTGATCATTGACCTACCCATCTACCTAAAATGATGATGCTGGAAGACTGAAGCATTTGCCATTCGTTTGGTTCAGTATACCATGCACTGTATTATGGGGCGGCCGTAGTGTATTGGTTAAGGACTTCAGATCAAATTAAAAGCGTTGAAGATTTGAATCACACACCTTCCAGTCCCTACTGCACTCCATGGCAGAGGTGCCCTTGAGCAAGATACACCTAATGCAGCTCCAGGGACTGTAACAAATATCCTGTATCTAAATAAGCACCTAACCCCATGCTGCTCCAGGGACTGTAACAAATATCCTGTATCTAAAGAGCTGTAAATCGCTTTGGATGAAAAGCATCAGCTAACTGTAATGTAATGTACAAATGTATTAGATGCACAGACATTCAGTACCTGGAACACATGTGGTAGATTCTGCTGCTCCATCTGAGCACCGGTACATGTACTTTCCTCTCTGAAAGCCCAAACACAGTAGACAGTAAACCATTGGCAAATATTCAAGAATTTGATTGCATAGAAGTTGCAAAGCCTTATTATACATTCTGTGAAATTAGTGGAAAATGCTCTCTTTTCCATATCTCTAAGCAATAGAAATAACCATTTGAGTTCCAGCATGTTTAAGTAAATCTACAGTTTAGAGTCTACATATTTATTTAAACTACACAGCACCATTCAGGTGACACGTCTTCCTCTCTGAAGTTTGGATGACCGCCTCCTTTTGACCAGTCACTTTTCATGGACACAAAGCTCTGTGCAGGTGAGTCTGGTCTCTGTGACATGACTCTGTGGGAGCGGAGACCAACCCAGCGTATTGCACACAAACCCACAAATACACTAGATGGATATGAGCTGGTATAAGTGACAAGGCAATATGCAGTAAAATCTATGGGAAACAGCAGGATACCGGCCCAAGGGTGCGGCTCCCTGGGTTGGGTTACGGCAAAAGGCTGAACACGGCATCTAGTGTTCATATCTAGTTTTAGTAGACTACTTTTATTTGGATCTAATCTAATCTTAACTCCTACAAATGTAAAATCTAAACCTGGTTTTACCATCCCCTTGTATTGATTTGATTTGTACAGAGGGTCTGGAACCGCAGTTCTGGGAGGGATTTGGTCTTGTTACCTGACACAACGGCTAATCAGGTAGCGGAGGAGGGACGAGGGAGAGTGGGGCACATTTCAAACATAAACATCGTTCACCCCTCCCATTAGTAATTGTTTTTCAGTGGGGTTCAAGCGGGATGCATATTTCAAATTTCAATGAAGTTCAAAAATACAACAATTCTAGACCCTGTGTAGGAATGAAATAGGGATGAGGAGATGGTGAAACCCAGCTACAATGTAGACTTTACACCACAATTTTAGGCCAATGCCAAACACCAGGCAATATTACCCTGCAAACTCAAAAGTAGCATAATATCTATCAATGATGGATGTTGGCGATGGGCTGAAGATTGTGAGGGGGGTGACCAGAACCAATAGGATGAAGAACAGCTTCTTCCCCAATGCTGTTACAACAATGAATTCTCAGTTACTGGACAATGTTCATCTATAAAGGAATGTGCACCTTGTAGGGAAGCTCAAATCTCAGTATACTTTGTATAATGCCAATAAAGGCTTCCTATTCTATTCTATTCTATTCTATTCTATTCTATTATATTCTATTCTATTATATTATATTCTATACCTTTGGTCAGGTGACATGTCTTCCTCTCTGAAGTTTGGATGTTCACCATCTTTTGACCAGTCACTCTTTAAGGACACAGAGCTCTGTGCAGATGAGTCTGGTCTCTGTGACATGACTCTGTGGGAACAGAGAGACCAATATAAGAGATGCAGTGCACTACACACACACACATGCACGCACACACGCACGCACACACACGCGCGCACACACACACGCACACACACCTTTCTCACACACACACACGCCCGCATGCACACACACACAGACACACACACACACAGACCTTTCAAACCCACTCACTCATGTCATGGGCCAGTGTCCAACAAAAAAACAAAAAAAACATCATTATCAATCACTGAATTGAAGGATGAATTCTCTTGTCCAATAAAAATTAAAGGATGAATGCTCTGCGTTGTGTTTTAGTTGACTCACTTGCAATAATACAAATAAGTCTTGACTTCGTAGTTAAAAGGATCGATCAGGATACAATTTATTATAGAAAAAGTGAGATTACAAAAAGAATAAGAAGAAAATAAAAGAAGTAAAAGTAGAAGAAGAAGAAAAAGGTTAAAAAGAAATAAAAATGAGACAAAGTCTCACAGTGTCTCACTATCTAGGCAGCATCCTATCTCTGGCGAATGACAGGCAAATCGATCGACAACTGACAAAATGGTGGCAACGGTTTTTATACCGTCTTCCTCATGTCAGCAGGTTACACGTATGCAAGTATGATCTTAGTTAAGGAAGATGTCGTCTCCATGTCTCCAGTAGTGACGAAGCATAAAAACACCTCGCTAAGGATAACACACAGCCTAGATGTGTCTGCTATCTGGAAAGTTAGGCGCGAGCACACTGTGCCCTGGCACAATGGCCTTCAACAGCAGAGGCTCTCGCTCTGAGCTCTCCAGATATCAGCAAAGTAACCGTAAACATACCACATTCCAGGGCCCAATTGATTGGAACACTGGAAGGGCTAAAGTGAACAACAGTATGGTCAATCAGTTGTTGGTCAGCTGCAAAATGCAGCAGGATCCGTCGTTCAAAAAGAGACACATTAGTCCGACATCCCATGAGTCAGACCACACACACTAAAACTATGCCCAGGCCAAAACAATTCCTAACCCTAACCCTCAGTGAAGGCATGTTCTGTCAGGAGACAAGTTGTTAAACATCCCATTAGTCCGACCACCCATTAAAGCTATCCTCAAACCAAAACAATTCATATTTTTTTGTCTGAAAAGACGTACCAACATGTAGCCTGAGCACCATGCACATCTGTCTGACTGCTGGGATGTCTGACCAATGGGATTCTTGTTGTGCTCCTCTATGGCTTATTGTCGGACTAATGGGCTGTCTGAGCAATGGGCCGACTCCGTGCATTGTGACCACTGACACCTTTCTTTCGCAGAAGACAATTAATTGTACATATTCTGACAACAGCGTAGACTCCACACATTCACTTTATCTCAAAGCCACACATCACCACTGTAGAGACACCCAACAGTCACACAATGGACATAACCCAACTGAACAAGGCCATGATCCAGGAAATATCAATATTATATCTATATTTCAATAATAGTAATGACCAGAGCTGTCAGTATAATATCTATCAATGACGGATGTTGATGATGGGCTGAAGATTGTGAGGGGGGTGACCATACCTTTGGTCAGGTGGCACATCCTCCTCTCTGAAGGTTGGAAGGTCTCCATCTTTTGACCAGTCACTTTTCATGGACACAGAGCTCTGTGCAGATGAGTCTGGTCTCTGTGACATGACTCTGTGGGAACAGAGACCAACATACAGGTAAGAGATGCAGTGTACTACACACACACACACACACACACACAGACACACACACACAGACACACACACACACACACACACACACACACACACACACACACACACACACACACTAGCCAGCCTGCAAAATGTGGGTAGATTTAGGCCTTGGCAAGTAGATACCAAAGGTTCACTAGCCATTCTGGCGGGTTCGTTACTGTTCTGAATGACGAGGCACCGCATACTGTAGTTTTTTACTACAAACGCAACAAATGCAATGCAATGTCGCGAGCCTACAATACCCATGATGTCACGTTAACGTTTCGAGAAATGCACGTATTTCGCCTTGAAGTAAGTAGATACGTTTAAAGTATATCTGTAGAAAGATGCTAACGTTCCAGCAACGCACGTTATCATCTTTCTACAGATGTATTTTAAACGTATCTACTTACTTCAAGGCGAATTACATGCATTTCTCCAAACCTTACCATTCCCACAGTAAGCCCAAAGTAGTGTGGCTACTTTCCTGACTCCACACCGCTACTTACTTTCTTTTCATTGCAGTGCGTGACCAAAAAAGCAACAAGAGACAAGCATGAATAGCCCTTTTGATTGGATGACAACCACATGTGTCTTGCTGACTAATGATTCAGCTGTTTCCTCCTAAACAATCTGACACTGTCCGCACCAATAATGCAGTATTATCTGCATGCCGATTGGATTTCGTTTCATTCCGAGGTGTAATTTGTAAAATAGTTGGATAATGAAGTAGTGGTTACTCCCGGAAAATCACTTGTTGAAGTGTCATATCCCTAAAAAAATTTGGAGTAAAATTCATCACATACCCTAGTGGTATTCACGCTTGCATCCCAATGGGAAACACAGGTTTGAATCCACATGGTTGCAGTGCCACATTTTTGGAAATATCTGGCAGAAATAGATCATTTATTTTGTGCATTACCAACACACACGCGCAGCCAAGGGAAAATGTGTTACACTGTAGGGTCCAAAACACGATTTCATGAGTTGTTGTCAACATGCTGCACTCTGGATTCGAACCCGCGTGGCTCGCGTCTTCCCATTGATAGGCAAGCGTAAATACCCCTAGGCCATGAAATGAAATTTGCACTATACATTTTTAAGCACTTGACACGTAAATTAGTGAATTTCTGGGAGTAACCAATACTGTCTGATCTAAATATTTCACAAATTACACATCGAAATGAGACGAAATTCAATCGGTATACAGCTAAAAGTATATTATTAGTGTAGGATCATCAGATTCCAAGGATATGAATTTTTTTTTTCACGAACAAATGACATGACTTCCATTTGTGTTCATGACTTTGTATGCATGTCGATTGATTTTCAGCGCTTTTGCACCACAGGATTAAAAGATATTGACACATTTGTGGTCAAATATGTACTACAAGTTTAGCTAATGGGTGGAGTCACACTCTGAAGTAGACTAGCGCTGTGTGTTACTTGGGGTGGCTGAGGTGATGTCTGGACTCAATGGATCTACTCCAGCTGTACTTCAACTTCACTGTCGATATATGGATAGGAGGCGCCTCACTTTCAACGTCACCACAACTTCAGAGTGAACATTGCTCAAGGCAGTAGTTACTTTGTGTGCTAACGTTCGAGACACAAGAATTAGCAACTCTACTATGCAACATTGCTAACTGATTAGCTACTTGGCCGTTGAGAGACGCACCCCAGGTTTGTGATTCGGTTCACCGCCAGAATTTAATCACTTGTTCCTTGGGTCATCATCATCAAACCCACAACACTGACAGACAGACAAACAGACAGACAAACAGACAAACAAACCAACGCGACCGAAAAGATAACCTCGTTGGCAGAGGTAGTAAACATAACTATGTGTAGACACAAACCGTAAACAGAGAGGGGGCCAGCAGACATGAGACAGCAGTTAAATTAAAGATTAGGCTGAAATAATAAAGTAGCCTACATTAAGGGTTAAGTGCATAGAGAATGGGAAATTATGGCAGGTTAAGATGACTGATAGTCTAGGCCTATGTGCTGTTTCTAAATCTAGTATTGGCTCAGTGAACACTCCTGACCACTCACTGAGATTGAAGCAGAGTTTTGAACTCTATGATTTGAACATAGCACACTGCTCATAAACATAAAGTGAACACCAAAATAACACAATGCAACTCCAAATTTATCAAATATTTGTGAAAACTTTTTCCATGAATATAAGTATGCATTATGACTGGGATATATAATTTAAATGTCTTTTTTTTTATTTTTCTTTCTAAATAAAAAAGGGAAATTTACAACATGACATACAACAACAACATGAACATGGGGAGCTTACATTTTACATAGCATTTTAATTGGTATATTGTATATAACATTTTAGTACATATTGAAATAATAATAAAAATAATAAAATAAAATAAAAAAGACGGAGGATAAAATAGTTTAGCTAACAAAAGTCCTTTTACATGAAATATAGTCAGTCCAATTGATCCAAATTATTGATAATTTTTCAATTTGGATTCTTAATGAGTATTTTTTCCTTTCCTCATTTTTTCCATCACATATATGTCGTGGATAACGTCTAACCAATCATTTCATTGAGGAGGATCTGGTTTCAACCATCTTCTTGTAATAGCCTTTCTACTTGCAATTAGAAGCATTAATAGTATTTTTTTATTATTGTGATTCCAGTCCTCTAGGTCCATATTTCCTAAAAACATTGTGTCAAACGTGAACGGGGTATTGGTCTGAACAACAGCTTCCAGGTGTGTGTGTGTGTGTGTGTGTGTGTGTGTGTGTGTGTGTGTGTGTGTGTGTGTGTGTGTGTGTGTGTGCGTGTGTGTGTGTATGTGTGTGTGTGTGTGTGTGTGTGTGTGTGTGTGTGTGTGTGTGTGTGTGTGTGTGTGTGTGTGTGTGTGTGTGTGTGTGTGTATTTCTTGCCAGTGTTGCTAGGGCTGGACATTCCCAAAAAACATGAAAATGGTTGGCCTCAATGAGTACACAAGCTCTCAGGCATCTTATATTGGGTATTTGTTTACACAGTTGTAGGGGCTAATACAGAATCTGGACAGGTTTTTCCAACTAAATTCTGCAAAGAATTAGAACAGGGGTGTCAAACGTACGGCCCGCGGGCCGCATCCGGCCCGCCAGAGGGTTCAATCCGGCCCGGTTTTTTTTTCTTTTCTTTTTTTTCTTTTTCAAAGAACCAACCGAAATGCGCAATTACGCCAATCGGGACAAAATCAAGACCTGCATGACATTAACCCAATGGTCCCTCTGTTACACTGTATATATGTAGTAAAGTGCACATCACACTTCTATTATAAATGGTGAATTTGTACTGTAACAGGCATTTGATAAAGATCATATACTGTATTATAGACCTCATATATAGAGATAAAATGTTAATACTTCTTATTCGTATTGTATTGGTATTGGTTGTAATTAAATAATAAATATAATTGGATTTGTATTGGATCCTATTAAGCTGAAACTGGAAACGGGACGTTAGAATGTGTGAAAATGCAGGAAATTACTTCTAAGAAATACAAAATTTTCTGGGGGATAACCCCCAGACCCCCTGCCAAAATGAATGGTCCCATATTTAATTATGAAAATCCTATGCAACATTTCCTTGACTTCATTCATTCATTGCCAACCGTCAATGTATTGCATTGCTTTCTACATATTCAACACATTTAAAACGTGATAGTACTGAACACTAACCCTCTGCTTTACGGTTTTTTTTTGGCGATGATTTTACTAATGCTGCCCGCTTGAGGTCCACACGGGTTGTAAGTGGCCCCCGGACCAAAATGAGTTTGACACCCCTGATTTAGAACATGTGGTCTGCCATCGCAGAAAACAAAGACTTTCCCAATTCTCAGCTGTAAGTTGAATCACACTCTCCTTTTCCCATTTTTCTTTAATATTATTATGTATCATCTAAGTTGGCTCCACGGAGGCCGCTATACACCCTAGGAATGACTTTGCAGGACATTTGTAAGGTAGACGCTTTCTCAATCACTTCTAGCACCCCATTTCCCACAGCCTCTTGAGTTATAACTATATTTTGGTTGTAGTGATGTCTGACTTGGAGGCTGCAGACCATGGTCCTTCTGCATTGCCTCAAAGATTTTAAAATTCCCTCTCACTGCAAAGGTGGTGTATGTTGTTAACCCCTTTTCATTCCACATTTGGAACCTGGCGTCCAATTTTGCTGAGGGAAAGTCTGTGTCAAATGCGCACCATTTCTAGCCTGGTCCTGACCATCCCATAATACTACCATTTCATTTAGTGGAGCCAATCCTTTGGCGGAAGTACGTAGGATGGCTCGCGAGGCTACACCATTTCAGCTTCCTGAGTCGCTTTTCAATATCTCAAGATTTGATAATCCTCTGCCAAATCTTCAAGCCTGCATTTATCCAGGGGTTGTTTAGATTTAGCACATTCTTTTGTAATTCACTATCTGCAATAATAGGCGTAAGGGGAATCTCGCCAGATATCATTATCAATATCCTTCCACCTGGCAACATAATTGGAGCAGAAATAGTCATTTTTATTTGTAACTATCTGTTCATTTTTTAGAAAATATTCATGAAAAGTTTGCTTTTAGCAGCAGACAGACAGCAAAGTTTCAATAAGCAGTATATACTGTTGTAATACCTACTCTGGCCACCATCCTACACAGTGCGCCTTTAACACTTCAGAAGAAAAAGATTTAGGCTAGGTCAATGTTTGTTAGCTGTTGAAAGAAAATGTAAAAGCTTTTTTTAATGAAGCAACACTGGACATCAGCAACAGCGGCAAGCCCTCCCACATTGTTGACGTCACAGTTACTTTGGTCTACATACGTAGACTACCAGCAAATTCTTATAGATAAAGCAGAGATATTATAGACAGAGATACGTCATTCTAGTTATTTTCCGGTATCCAT
Organism: Engraulis encrasicolus; assembly: GCF_034702125.1. Taxonomy (NCBI): domain Eukaryota; kingdom Metazoa; phylum Chordata; class Actinopteri; order Clupeiformes; family Engraulidae; genus Engraulis; species Engraulis encrasicolus. Next base: position 71,579 of record NW_026945852.1, on the reverse strand, counting down.
GTGTTGTTGGGTGAATGCCCCTTTAGGAGACCTTTTGTTAGGAGACCTTTGGAGTCTTGAGGTTGAGAAAAAATAGAGTTCCCTTTGCACTGTAGATGGCTAGCGCACTTCTTGTGCAAACACCACAAGAATAGAAGAAGAAGGAGGGGACAACACCCCCTTACGAGACCCAACTTGAGTACACTCTTTTGCATTGGGTGGGCGCGTTTTTGATTCCTCTTTATTAATCTACTCTCTTTGGTTAAAGTGAACTCACTCAGCAGGCATCTTGGCGATGCCTTAGTGGAGCTACTTTGAACAGAAAGACCAGACACTCTAAAAATGGACGGTGAAACGCAAATTTGAGATCAGACAGGTGAAAGTGAAAGTAGCGTGACCATGAAAGTCGTTTTCCTTTCTTACCGGTGCAATAGTCCCATCTTTTTCTCAGGGGACATTTTTCGTGACATATAACTTTTTTATATTCTTAATGGAGCACTGTGCAGGATGGCCAGTATTGCAACTAGCTCCTTCTTCATTAAAACTGTGCTGGCTATTGCCAAATTTAATCTTTTCATGAGTAGTTACTAAGTAATAATTTTGTATTTACTACTGTGACCAAAGTGCAGAAAGTTTTTGCTGATACAAGTGTCTATTTTTGGAAATTTAAATCATGTATGAAAAGTTCAGTTTACCCAGCCATAATGAATATTTACAGTAGAATTTGATGGAGGTGGTAAGTAGGGCCTGTTGATGAAAAAGGCAACATTAGTGAATAGGCAGCATGGATTCTGTAAATAAACAACTACAAGTATTCAAGATTCAAGATTCAAGATTCTTTTTAATGGTCCCGAAGGATATTAGGCTACACAGTGCGTAAGTGGTGCTGTGCACTATACCTACATGCACGCACGCACACACGCACACACACACACACACACACACACACTCAATGACTGACACATGTCAGACACCGGTTCAGAGGCCACAGAATCATCATTTTAGTATAAAACTACTTTATTTACGTTTACAGCCTATTTCACAACATAGATCTGCCGGCCATGTGTTAGTCACCTAGCCTATGTAAACTAATGCTACATGACAACGTCAAAAATGTAACTCCAACCATACTCCGACTATACCGTTCATAATATAACACACCCCAGGCTGACTCAACACCACCACTCAGCTCGACACAACACAACACGGCCAGGCAAGGCAAGTTTATTTATATAGCGCATTTCATACACAGGTGCAACTCAATGTGCTTCACAAGATTAATGTGACCAGGTGTAGCACCTGTTGTTGTTTTATTTGTTTTATGCACACATATACATGCGTTAATGCACACACATGCACTCATTAGCGCACACACATACACTCCCTCCTAGTGGAGGGAGCACTGATTCGAAGCCGACCCTAGTCTTCTGAAACAGGAAGCCTGAAACATGGGGAGGATAAAGGGAGGAGAGAAGTTTTGTAAAAGTCTTTGTGCACAGAGCAGGGAGAAGTTACCCTGGTTGTAGCTTAAGGCTACAAGCCCATGCGTGTTGCATGGTGCCGTGTTTTAGTAGTAGCATATGGCTACAGTAGTGTGGCACAGTAGTGCAGGTAGACTGCTTCAGTGTAGCTTAAGGCTGCACTCGATGTACACAGAGCAAGGAGACTTGGCCAGTTGTAGCTTAACGCTACTTCTAGAGGACGCTAACCGCTTGCTGCTGAATGGTTGAGCACTACCCCACAGTGGAACAAACAAGTCGGCATCAGGGGACGTGTTTGTGTGCTTGACTTGCATCCCCCACGCCACCAAAAGAAGTGCACCTAGGAGCCCGCAGTCACAGCGGCACCAGTGCAGCTACTTGAGTGTTTGTGCCGCTTTCTCCCCTCTGTAAATTACCTCCAAGCCAAGTGTTTTTAAATAGTCTTTCTGTATATATGGCCAGAATTATTTTTATCTTTCTAATTCCCTTTTTTGTTGAACTGAGGCTCTGGGTAGCAGAACTGTTTAGCTCCACTTTTGAGCATACCTATAGCAAGGGTCCTTGTGTGTCAGCACAAAATAGTATTGCGTGTAAAGTGGTTTGCTGTGGATTACTGAGTTGTGTGGTTTTCACAAGAGTGCAGTGCCTTCACTATTTACCAGAACTGGGTTTGGGGTCACCTACGGTAGTGTAGTAGTGGGGCCCACTGTGTATGTACTAGCCTGCTGCCCACACAGCCTCGGTTTCATTCCCTTCCCTTTCTTTTCTTTCTTTTTTTGTTATATATTTATTGTAAAAATAAAATAATTTTCTATTTTTCTCTAAATCACTGCCTCTTGGATCATTAATTGGGTAAACCCTGCACGGGGAACATTTTGGTGAAGCAGACCACCTTCACCATATTACATTAACAAATGCAAAAAGAAAGGAAACAGCACGACAACACAACACAACACGGCCAGGTTATATATGGAAAACTGCCTTTACAGTCTTGGTGATGTGTGCAGTCTTGATGAAAGGACACACTGATAAATGATCACCTGATTACTTGAGAGATTACTTGATCACTATGCTGATCTTAAGTCCGCCTTCCTCCATTGACTGCCACACACAGCACTGATCTCAGCACAGTGCTGTACCTCTCTCATCTTTTATGTACCGCTCATAGATGATCCATACTGATCTGAAGTCAACCTCCCTCCCCTGTCTGATAGACTACCACAGAGACACCCTGTCTCCTCTCACACCAGATAGACTGCAGGAGACACGCTTCACTGATCTCCTCTGACAATAAACTCAGCAATGATCTCAGCGCTGTAGCCTACTGGTTAGGGAATTGGTACAATTCTAACGGCAAGCAAGATAATAAAGACGACAGAAAAAAATAAATAAATAAAGAGACAAATGTGCAAAAACACATTCTGTGAGTTGTACATTTGACATCCCAACTCACAGAATATGTTTCTGCACATTTGCCTTTTTATTTGTTTATTTTTCTGTTTTTTTTATTATCTTGCTTGGTTAGAATTGTACCAATTCCCTAACCATTAGGCTACAGCGCTGAGATTATTGCTGAGTTTATTGTCATTTTTCTGTAGTCTTTATTACGTGTGTCTTGAAATGTCCATGTGGGCATTATGTGTATCTATGTAAGCTACTTGACACCTTAATTTCCCCCTGGGGATCAATAAAGTTACTCTACTACTCTACTACAGAATTAAATGTAATTGCTTAAGTGCCTTTGATTCAAGGCACTTGACCCCACACTCCTCCAGGGACTGTACGTTGTGTTGGATACAAACTTCAGCTAAGTGTAATTTTAGCAACTGGATATTCTCGTTTGACATGTTCTTGATAAATGTTCCAGATAGAGTACATGCACAAACACACCTGCTCTCTCTACGGCTAATCTACACACACTATAGAGTTTAGTAGTATAGTTTAATTGGATTGCAGAAATATTCAAAGATGTCTACATTAGTAATAGCTAATAGCTAATCTACAACATTTGTAAGAGTGATCATATACTGGGGAGACCGGGGTAAGATAGCCACTTTTTACATTTTTCGTCACAGCCAAGCGATAGAGGCGTATTTGGTTAAAAAGTTCACATCATACCAAATTTCAAAGTGTCCTGTCACTATTACAGCAAAAACTAATCGATAAACTTTCATGGTTAAAATTATATTGCCTTTTACAAACATTTTTTTTTCTGATACGGGGTAAGATGAGCCACTGCTTGGGGTAAATTGAGGCTAGGCAAAAATCTCAGCTAAACAAGTTTTATTTATATAACAAATGTAACTAATGTATCTGTGGAATAAAACAACTATAGCAACAGAACTATGCCAAAAAATACGTATTGTGGACCTTTACAGCTTTGTTTGAATACAATGGCGAACAATGCAGAGTGTAATGTAGAAAAAAAGGAAATATTATTGTTCGAGTTGGCTGAAACATGCATAAAGTCATTCATCTCAACTCACCTGGGTATGATATGAAAGAAATTATCTGGTTATGCTCAATTATCATAACATGGTGTTCAACCATTATACATCCCATTAGGATAAGCAGCTCAACTTACCCCGTCTCGAAAGGCTCAACTTACCCCGATGCCAAAATTATGTAAATAAATGCTTTTTATTGTCATAAAAGTGCAAAAAGACTTAAAATATCACTCATATAGTAGCTTATTAAGTAACATTTCAGATATGATGAGACCATAAATTGTTCTATTTTTGTTTTCTCTAAATCATCTATGTTTTGAATATACATGGAATTCACTTAAAGAGCAAAAAACACATTTTCACAAATATCTCTCTTGCCAAATTTGGCACATGCTCCACTTTTTCACAGGTGTTAGAAGAGGATTTCCACCACTTTAGAATGTGGTGACACGTTTAAATTTATTCACCATTTTCGAGAAAAAGGGGGTGGCTCATCTTACCTCGTGACTCATCTTACCCCGGTCTCCCCTATAAGTAATTGCAGGGCTAGACTGGGACCAAAAAGAGACTTTGGGCAACCCCCTCTAAAATGTGTGCTTGTCTCTAACAAAATACAAAAAACAAGAGCAGTGGTTCCTGAGGACTATCGGCCCACCGGAAATGTCTAATTTATTGGTCAAACCCTTCACGACAAACTCTCTCTGAAACACAGCTGTGATCTCAGCACATTGCAAATACATGTATGGAACAGGTACTGATTAGGTGACAGCTTAACCCTGAGCACTGGCTCCTGAGGACTATCGGCCAACGGGAATGCCCTGCATGTGAGCTTATCAGACCAAACACTCCACACAGCAAACTCCCTCTGACACACAGGAGTGATCTCAGCACATTGCAAATATGGAACAGGTACTGATTTGGTGACACATTAAGACATACAATTCAACAGGTATTCACTGTAGATGCGGGGAAACTACATAGTCAAGGCACAGTTTGCATCTAACAGACCATCAAACACCGGATGCCATTGGTTACTGCCTTCACAATTCGCTTAGCAAAATATCAATTTGATTTGTTTATAAAACTAGGCCCTACTCGTACATCGGGAAGTCAACAACATTCAACAGTCATTTTCCGTTTCTTGACCTAAGCAAAAATAATGTTACCTACCTCGCTCTTTGTTTCAGCACATAACCCACACGAGCTTGACGAGCGTACCTGTTACAGAGCGAACTTTGTCTTCCTGGTGCAAGCTGTGCTACAATGTTTATTATGACTTAGATAAGAAATGTGGAATGTATTTTCTTAAAGGGCCAGTAGCAAGTCATGAGCTACACACATGTGCAGTAGATGTTCAGTTCCAGTTGTTAAACTTAGTCATGACTGTTTTCAGTTACAATCAGTCAGTGCATATCTGCATAATTTTGGACGGTGTCATTGCCACTTCAGCTACTTTACAATGACTGAGCAGTAGTTGCAGTGTGTGCCTGTCTGCCAGACTGTCTGCCCTCCTGCCTGTCTCTCTTCCTGTCTCCCTGCCTGTCTGTTTTATGCCTGTCTTTCTGTCTGTCTGTCTGCCTGTCTGTGTGTCTGCCTGCTTGCCTGTCTGCCTGTCTGCCTGGCCACCTGTCTGTTGGTCTGTCTGTCTGTCTGTCTGTCTGTTTGTCTGTCTGTCTGTCTGTCTNTCTGTCTGTCTCTGCCTCTTTGTGTCTGTCTCTGCCTGTCTGTGTGTCTGCCTGCCCACCCGTCTGTTGGTCTGTCTGTCTGTCTGTCTGTCTGTCTGTCTGTGTNTCTTTGTGTCTGTCTGACACTGTGGCACCAAGAGGACATGAGGGTGTGGGTATCTTTGCACCTGATGCAGGTGCAGCTTCTGAGGTAAGGCACATTTATTTCTATAGCCCATTTCAAACACAAGGCAACTCAATGTGCTTCACAAATAAAAAGATCCTTGCAACAACAATAAAAAATAAATTAAATTATGCAGAGCCTCTGTTCTAACCTGATTGTCACCACACCGGTAATAATCAAAACTTAAAGGGTTACTTAAGACTCTCTACAACGTCATATCAATGTTGTAGTTAAGTGTTCTCAACAAAGAGTGAATAGGCCTACCGACAGTAAGAGGCTACGCTGCTGGATGTGAGCATGTCACATCACAGAGCTCTGACTACTAGTGTTCATAGAATCCCCATCATGTGTGCTTGTGCGTGCCTGTATGTGGGTGAAAGGCATTTTTGGGGGGGCTCAGATGTCAGGTAGAGTAACGACATAAATTAGTAATTGGTCGTTGATATTCTACAACGAATATGTCATTTAGATACTCCACTAAAACAAACAAACAAACTAAATCCATACAATAGTGGCACTGGCTGTTGCGGCGCCAACCTGACATGTGCTACTGCTAAGACGTTACCAACCTCTGTGTGTGTGTGTGTGTGTGTGTGTGTGTGTGTGTGTGTGTGTGTGTGTGTGTGTGTGTGTGTGTGTGTGTGTGTGTGTGCATTTATGCATATTTATGTATTTATATTTATTTACATATTTATTTATGAATATGCATAGAAGATGAGACATGGCAGTGGGGCCCTCACTACAGTACGTGTCAGAGATGAAAGCCCACCTGGGTAACTCCAACTCCCATTATTATAGCACAGCACTCCACAGCACAAGTGAACACTGCACACTACACACAACGGCATTGCTTTAAATGCTTCACCCGTGCAAGGGGGCATCACCTAATGGCGCCACAAGGGAGCAGTGCGGCAGGATGGTTCAATACTCAGGGTACCCCAGTCATGGATGAGGATGGGGGAAGAGCGCTGGTTAAGTAGTGCCCCCCACCAACCTGGCAGGTCGGGAGACGAACCAGCAACCTTTGTGCTACAAGTCTGACGCCCTAACCGCTTACCCATCACTGCCCTTGGGTGGTATACCCTTACGAAAATCGACCATGGTTTTACAGTAGTAACCATGGTTTTACTGTCAACCTGATCCTGTTACTGTAGTGACCATGGTTTCTCCAAGTACTCTGTATTACATAGTATTGCTATGGCTTCTCCATATTTTTGGCGGGTAACCATGAAAACTGTTTCCTGTCCTGACTAACCATAGATCATGGTTATTCATTGTTTTCATGTTTTTTTCAGCTTGGTTCGTGTGTATGGTTTAACCATAGTCACAAACCATGCTCAAAAACCATGGTTAGTTGTGGATTTCATGGTCATCCAAGAAAACATTGTAGAAATAAGAAGAATGTCCGCACACTGCTCCCGTGTTGCTTTTTTATTTTTCTCAAGTGAGCGCTTTCGAGCTTTCGCTCTTCATCAGACTTGAATTGAGGTAGACACATGTCATATTTAAAGGAAAAGTGAATCACATGTTACATCAAACAGGTTCCGATTGGATGGTAGGCCTACACCAGATAACAAGTGCTTCCCAAAGTGTACACAAATATATTTACACATACATTATACATGAGGCATTATCAAATGTCCAAACATATTTACAAAATATTTACAGAATATTTACATACACCTACAAGCATATACTTTTAAGTTTAAAAAACAAAACATCATTGTATGCTCATGAAGTCTAGGGTGTACAGAGAGATCCATCCAGAGTACTTGAGAACACATCAGGCCATATGGCCATCATAAATTCAAGTACACATGAGGTGTCTAACCAATCACAAGGTTGATATTATCATCAAGGAGACTACAGTACATAATTGTGTTAAAATCTTCATTATAGTTAATAGGTCTACACATTTTCAAAGGACAAACAGAAGAACCAAAAAACATTTAGAGTATTCAGTAGTATGTGTTATTTAGTTTAGTTTTTCGTCCACACAACCGGCAATCACAGAGTCATTAGGCCTGTTACAGGAATGGTTTAATGCTGAAGTCCTCATTCATGCCCCTTGGTGCCATAGTGTCCAGGGTGTAAATCCAGTACAGTTCCCGTTTGAGAAGTAAGTTGTCAATATTGCCTCCCCTCCTAGGCATTTTTACCAACTCGATCCCCATGTATTTTAGAGCAGACACATTGTGTCGGGCCTCTTTGAAGTGGACTGCCACTGAACTTTTCATGTCCATGTTGCGTATTGCACATATGTGCTCTGCTATCCTTGTCTTAAAGAAGAAATGAAACGAATATTAATTGTAGGAATTTTACAGTTTGTGCTGCATATTGCAAAAGTTCCAAGCTTTGTGATTAAAACAAGATATTGTGTGTGTAATAATTTATCCGGGAAGTCATGTTAAAACGTGCTCAAAATGAGCAATATTTTGTCCAGTAGTGCGAATTTATTGTCTTATGCGTGACGTCATAAGGTTGACACAGTCCAACTCCGAACCCACAAAGTTATAGTAGTCAATGGCGGCGTCTATGGCTAGTAAATCAAAGCACGGTGGAAAATATTGTGTTCGTGGTGGTCCAAATGGTACAAGTTGCAAGAAGTAGCCTACAAGCTTCACTGAAGGCATCTCACTGAAGGCATCTCACTGCACAAGTTTCTTTAAGTCAAAATTACTGGAACTGTTGCTGACAAGGAGAAGGCAAAACAACGCTGATCGTAGGAGGCATCTTTTGAAGAGACCTAGATCAATGTTGTGCTCCGGGCGTTTTCCACCCCTCCTGTTGTTTACCTTAAAAATCTGGAGACCGTGGACATGGTTGGAAATAGACTCCTAGACTACTACAAGCAGTGTCTATGGATAGCAGGTGTGCCGAAGGATATCTCTAGCTCGAGTGCGACGACGGGTGAGTCTGGCCGACAGCCACTTAGCAGGATAGCAGCATGCTAAAGATGCTATCCTCTCTGCCATTGTAGCACCCTAGTACTAACGCGAGGACCCTTGTTAGACTAACAAGGGTCCTCGGTCAATGTGCTGCGGGTCGAGGCTGTGTTTCGTTACGACTCCATGGCCGTTGGTCGTGGAGTTATATGCAACGAAATCGCCCCTGCATCCGAGCACGAACATCTGTGTTGTGTAGTTATGACTATCCATGGCCGGCGGTCGTGCAGTTATTGTGTTATGCAACCAGGGTGCGAAATACGGGGGGGTCAGGGGGGGTCCGACCCTCCCGAATAACCCACGAACCCCCCTGAAAGCCTCAAAAGTGAAATTTGAGGGGGGTCTCAAATTAAGTAAAAAATAATAAAAATAAAATGCATTTTTTGTCACTAATGGTCTGTTAAATGTGTTTAAGCATGACTAACCAAATTAAATGGGTTTTCGAACACCCCTTCAATGGACTGTACCACCAGCGGACGTTGCGCATGCAGTTCTAGTCAAAATTCGATTCGGCAGGCAGCACGGGGATGCATGCAGGCTGTCAGTGGATGCAGCAGGGCTTTGATGCACTTTCAAATTATGTATTTGAGCTAAGGGAGCTATGTCAAGGTGAATGATTCCCGTGGTTTAAACTTTAAATATGATTTCAACTTTATAGCTCAGAACGTAAACAAACACCCAAGACAAGTGATGATCCCTTTCTCCCCCGAGGGGTAAAAATGATAACTAACAGAATTCCGTCAATTCAACATGCACTTCAAGGAGTCTCAGTTAGCTCTAGTCAAAGTATGAGGCTGACTGCTCCAATCCAAAATAGAATACACCAACATAATCAGAAAATAAAGTATGGCTTATCATGTATTTCAAGCACAATTGGAATGATACCATTATACCGAGAAGGCAAATGGATGGTGTGACTCCTCGAAGCAAGGACAGCTGTATCTAGCAAGGAGCCAAAAGCTAGCAGCATGCCCACAACTAGGTAGGAAAAAAGGATTCTTCCATATGTCCGCCGTGACAAATGTATTAATTATTATTTTGACTTTGTTTGAAGCCATGTCATGTAGCAGTCCAGCCGCTTTTACCGTGGCTACTAGCATCACGGATCTGTCTGTGGCACTTTTCAATCTCAGGAAAAGCGCACACTGTTTAAAACAGACTAAAGTTTTGAATTTGGCTGTTGTATTCTTATCATTTAGCCTACAGCTTGATTGTGTATAAGGCGTCATTCGGTTCACTTTGCTGTTTAACATTTTCTTGATTGCATTTCCGTTGTCACTACATAGTAATAGCTAGCGTTTCTACCTATTAGTTGCTAGTTTGCCAGTGGGCTTGGTAAGCCAGCTACACATCTGTGTTTGAAGTTGGGTCGTTGCTACTTCGGTTTCAACCACTTCGGTTTCAACCTGTCAAAGACAGCGCGGAATGTCACATCCATGATCTGAGAAACCGGCAGCTGGCACCCTAACATGCTCCCATATTTTCCAGTTTACCACAGTTCATACAGCCTACACTATTGTGTCATATGATTGATAATATCTTAATAATAATCAGCGTGTAGCCTACGTGTAGCCTAGTAGGAGCGCGGTGCTGTTTTGTGCCTGTGATCTTTCCAACCCATATGGCATATGGTGGTGCATCACAGAAAAGGCTTATTTGTGAGGCTTATATTCAACGTGAGGTTTTTTCACATAATGTTAGAGGTGTGTTCTTTCGACATGTCGATGTTTGTATCTTAATATTGGTTCCTTTATGAGATATGGGACCTACAAATGTATGATATTTCTGCAGCCAGCCATACTCGCAAAAAGAGGGTGTCAACCTGATGACGTCACGGCCCTGTAAATATTGTCGCACCAAAGGCACGGTTTTAAGTTGCCGTTTCAACAAGTTATGCCTGGAAAAATTATTTTAAGTTGGATTGATGTTTTAGAAATAGGCACAATATTTAATGTGAATAATAGATGAATATTCGTTTCATTTCTTCTTTAAGTGCCCTTGTGGTCTTGCCCACATAGGCCAAGCCACATGGGCATTTGAGCATGTAAATCACATTTTTTGTAAGACAGGATATAACTCCCTTGATGTAAAATTTCTTTCCAGTATGAGGGTGGTTAAAGGAGTGTGTTTTACTGGTGAAGTTGCATTGTTGGCAGTTTCCACACTTGTAGTTGCCTGCTTGAATGTTACTTAAAAAGTGTGTGGGGGGAGGAGGCGGGGGTAAATCTGCCCTCACAAGCATGTTCCGGAGGTTTGGTTGTCTCTTGTAGACCACACGCGGTGGTTTGGGGAAAACCTTTTTTAGGTTCGGGTCAGAGTCAATGATGTGCCAATGTCTTTTCACACTCTGTTCAATGTCTCTGGCAATTGGGGAATACTGTACACAACATGATATTCTGGATTCTGTTTCATTATTTTTTGTTCTCCTAGTCAGGCATTGCTCTTGGGACATGTTGTTAAACCGGTCAGCAGCCTCTTCAATCCATTGATCTTGGTAGCCCCTTGCTTTAAACCTGTGTTTCAGAATGGTTGCTTGAGATTGATAGTCATCCTGTGAGCTACAAATTCTCCTGATTCTACTAAACTGTGATATGGGAAGGTTTTTCTTTAGAGATGTTGGGTGATATGATTCCGCATGGAGCAGAGAGTTTCTATCTGTGCTCTTGCGATATAAGTTTGTTTTTAGCTCATTTCCTTCCCTCATTACTAGAATGTCCAAAAAGTTCATTTTTGTTTTATCCACAGACATAGTAAATTTCAGGTGTTGATTATTCTCACCCATATATGTATGGAATTCTTGTAGCTGGTTCTCATCACCATCCCATATGAAGAAGATGTCGTCCAGGTAGCGTTTCCAGTATGATATGTTCTGTACAAAAGGGTTTCTTTGTGTATTGAAGATCACATCGGATTCGAAGAGTCCCACATAGAGTGATGCAAAGCTGGGTGACATTTTCGATCCCATTGCCACCCCTGAGATCTGAAGATGGAAATCAGAACCAAATAGAAAATAATTATATGACAGGACACATTCAGTCAAATCCAAGAGACATTCGGTTGTAGGAGTATTACTGGGTCTTTTTTCTAAAAAAGATTTTATCGCTTGTAGACCACCATCAAAAGGGACATTGGTGTATAACGACTCAATGTCCATTGTGACAAGGAGTTGTGGAGAGTCTTTCAGTTGTACAGACTGGATCATTTTAATAAAGTCCATTGAGTCTTTCACATAAGAGGGGAGAGAAATGACCAGTGATTGTAAAGTGTGGTCCACAAAAGCTGATATTTTCTCCGTCAGGGAGCCAATTGCCGCCACTATTGGTCTTCCCGGTGGTGTATCTATGAATTGTTTGTGGATTTTAGGCAGGGTGTAGAAAACTGGAGAGATGGGATAATCCACCTTCATATATGCATATTCATTTTTGGCTATATGTCCCATTTCCATTAGCTGGTTTAATTTCTCGTGTACAAGGTTCTTGAATTTCAGGGTGGGATTAGAGTCCAACTTTCTGTAAAATTTAGTATTTTTCAACTGGGTTTGTATTTCTCTCTCATATGACTCTCGTTTTAAAAGGATCACCGCTCCACCTTTGTCCGCATTCTGAATAATTAATTCTCCATCTTTTTGTAAAGTGCTCAATTCTTGTCTTTGCTTCAGGGTCAGATTGTTCCAAACTTTGTATTCCCTTTTCTTTCGCATAGCTGTTGTTACTTCCTGCTCGACTAGTCTGCAATATGTATCCAGGGAAGGATTTCTGTGTTTGGGAGGTATGAAGTGAGATTTACCTCTGAATCGAGATCTTGCTTCAGTTGGGATCTGTTCAAGAGGCGCTTGTGTGCCCGTTTCGAGGGAGGGGCGTGGTGTCGCAGTCATCATCTCTGTTGTCCCTCTTGGCTGAGGAGGAATGTCAAATCCATTAGTTAAGTCTGCAGTTGGCCTGTTGTCCCTCGTTGAGAACCCAGGTCTATCACTGAAGAACTCTTTTAGTCTTAGATTACGAAAAAATCGTTGCATATCAATGTGTGTGTTGAAATCATTACATTGAGTTGTTGGGACAAACGATAAGCCTTTTGAGAGGGCTGCGTAGCAAGTGTCGGAGATTGTCTTACCAGACAGATTGATGACATTTAGCTCCTGTTCAGTCTCCGAGTGAGTGGATCCCTTTGGTAGTTTTGGTAGCCGTTTGCCCCGGCGGCACCTCTTCCCCTTCCTCTGGTCTGTGATTTCGGTGGTCTTCCTCGTGTGTGCTGATCTTGGGCTAAAAAAGCCGTTGAGTGGGCATGCTCTGTGTTTGTGCTGGAGTCCGAGTCGCGGGATGAGAAGGAGTGCCATTGTTTGGTGCGCCTTCCTCTCTGTCTGGCTTGGTTCTCCCCTGTTTTCGGCAGTCGCCACCTGTACACAGTGCCACCTTCATAGTCCGCCCGGACTTGTTCAAACTTTTGTCTCTTAAATGATTTCAGTTCTTCCTCTAATGTTTTCTTGTGTTTGTCACAGTCCTCCATCAGTTTTTCGAACCGTTCTTTATCCTGTATTTTTTCCGATATCTCTTTTTTTGCATCAGCGACTTGGTCGCGCACAGTATTCAGGTCTGTAGAGAGTTCACTAATTGTTAGGGCCATTAGATCAAGTGAACATTTGTTTAGAATTTCACACCATCTATCGCAAAACTCTTTGTTTTCCAATCCCAAGAATGGCTTTTTTGTTATTCATAGCCCTCGAGGAATCATTTTGGCCCTGAGAAGCTCGAAAGCGCTCACTTGAGAAAAATAAAAAAGCAACACGGGAGCAGTGTGCGGACATTCTTCTTATTTCTACAATACTTTGGCCTTTTGTCATGCACCTGCGTCTTGGATGTGCGCACCACTAACCTACTGACTGACCTACTTTGGAACCTCGGATGCTGCACTCCATGCCCTACTGCCACAAGGAACGGTGACTACAGATTCCATGAACTTTACAAGTATGTCGGAGCTTTCAAAAACGTTTGAATTCACTGAAGCGGACTACTTGAGGATCGCGCTCAAAGACTCTTTATTCACGGACGCAATTACTCCTCCAGATCTGGATTCCATCGCATTGACCCGGAAATTGGGTAAATTGTTGGACACAGAAAACCGTCTTTATTTACACGCTGTCTCACTGAGTGATCATCTCAGGGCCAAAATGATTCCTCGAGGGCTAAGAATAACAAAAAAGCCATTCTTGGGATTGGAAAACAAAGAGTTTTGCGATAGATGGTGTGAAATTCTAAACAAATGTTCACTTGATCTAATGGCCCTAACAATTAGTGAACTCTCTACAGACCTGAATTCTGTGCGCGACCAAGTCGCTGATGCAAAAAAAGAGATATCGGAAAAAATACAGGATAAAGAACGGTTCGAAAAACTGATGGAGGACTGTGACAAACACAAGAAAACATTAGAGGAAGAACTGAAATCATTTAAGAGACAAAAGTTTGAACAAGTCCGGGCGGACTATGAAGGTGGCACTGTGTACAGGTGGCGACTGCCGAAAACAGGGGAGAACCAAGCCAGACAGAGAGGAAGGCGCACCAAACAATGGCACTCCTTCTCATCCCGCGACTCAGACTCCAGCACAAACACAGAGCATGCCCACTCAACGGCTTTTTTAGCCCAAGATCAGCACACACGAGGAAGACCACCAAAATCACAGACCAGAGGAAGGGGAAGAGGTGCCGCCGGGGCAAACGGCTACCAAAACTACCAAAGGGATCCACTCACTCGGAGACTGAACAGGAGCTAAATGTCATCAATCTGTCTGGTAAGACAATCTCCGACACTTGCTACGCAGCCCTCTCAAAAGGCTTATCGTTTGTCCCAACAACTCAATGTAATGATTTCAACACACACATTGATATGCAACGATTTTTTCGTAATCTAAGACTAAAAGAGTTCTTCAGTGATAGACCTGGGTTCTCAACGAGGGACAACAGGCCAACTGCAGACTTAACTAATGGATTTGACATTCCTCCTCAGCCAAGAGGGACAACAGAGATGATGACTGCGACACCACGCCCCTCCCTCGAAACGGACACACAAGCGCCTCTTGAACAGACCCCAACTGACGCAAGATCTCGATTCAGAGGTAAATCTCACTTCATACCTCCCAAACACAGAAATCCTTCCCTGGATACATATTGCAGACTAGTCGAGCAGGAAGTAACAACAGCTATGCGAAAGAAAAGGGAATACAAAGTTTGGAATAATCTAACCCTGAAGCAAAGACAAGAATTGAGCACTTTACAAAAAGATGGAGAATTAATAATTCAGAATGCGGACAAAGGTGGGGCGGTGGTCCTTTTAAGACGAGAGTCATATGAGAGAGAAATACAAACCCAGTTGAAAAACACAAAATTTTACAGAAAGTTGGACTCTAATCCCACCCTGAAATTCAAGAACCTTGCGCACGAGAAACTAAACCAGCTAATGGAAACGGGACATATAACCAAAAATGAATATGCATTATGAAGGTGGATTACCCCATCTCTCCAGTTTTCTACACCCTGCCTAAAATCCACAAACAATTCATAGATACATCACCGGGGCGACCAATAGTGGCGGCAATTGGCTCCCTGACGGAGAAAATATCAGCTTTTGTGGACCACACTTTACAATCACTGGTCATTTCTCTCCCCTCTTATGTGAAAGACTCAATGGACTTTATTAAAATGATCCAGTCTGTACAACTGAAAGACTCTCCACAACTCCTTGTCACAATGGACATTGAGTCGTTATACACCAATGTCCCTTTTGATGGTGGTCTACAAGCGATAAAATCTTTTTTAGAAAAAAGACCCAGTAATACTCCTACAACCGAATGTCTCTTGGATTTGACTGAATGTGTCCTGTCATATAATTATTTTCTATTTGGTTCTGATTTCCATCTTCAGATCTCAGGGGTGGCAATGGGATCGAAAATGTCACCCAGCTTTGCATCACTCTATGTGGGACTCTTCGAATCCGATGTGATCTTCAATACACAAAGAAACCCTTTTGTACAGAACATATCATACTGGAAACGCTACCTGGACGACATCTTCTTCATATGGGATGGTGATGAGAACCAGCTACAAGAATTCCATACATATATGGGTGAGAATAATCAACACCTGAAATTTACTATGTCTGTGGATAAAACAAAAATGAACTTTTTGGACATTCTAGTAATGAGGGAAGGAAATGAGCTAAAAACAAACTTATATCGCAAGAGCACAGATAGAAACTCTCTGCTCCATGCGGAATCATATCACCCAACATCTCTAAAGAAAAACCTTCCCATATCACAGTTTAGTAGAATCAGGAGAATTTGTAGCTCACAGGATGACTATCAATCTCAAGCAACCATTCTGAAACACAGGTTTAAAGCAAGGGGCTACCAAGATCAATGGATTGAAGAGGCTGCTGACCGGTTTAACAACATGTCCCAAGAGCAATGCCTGACTAGGAGAACAAAAAATAATGAAACAGAATCCAGAATATCATGTTGTGTACAGTATTCCCCAATTGCCAGAGACATTGAACAGAGTGTGAAAAGACATTGGCACATCATTGACTCTGACCCGAACCTAAAAAAGGTTTTCCCCAAACCACCGCGTGTGGTCTACAAGAGACAACCAAACCTCCGGAACATGCTTGTGAGGGCAGATTTACCCCCGCCTCCTCCCCCCACACACTTTTTAAGTAACATTCAAGCAGGCAACTACAAGTGTGGAAACTGCCAACAATGCAACTTCACCAGTAAAACACACTCCTTTAACCACCCTCATACTGGAAAGAAATTTTACATCAAGGGAGTTATATCCTGTCTTACAAAAAATGTGATTTACATGCTCAAATGCCCATGTGGCTTGGCCTATGTGGGCAAGACCACAAGGGCACTTAAGACAAGGATAGCTGAGCACAGATGTGCCATACGCAACATGGACATGAAAAGTTCAGTGGCAGTCCACTTCAAAGAGGCCCGACACAATGTGTCTGCTCTAAAATACATGGGGATCGAGTTGGTAAAAATGCCTAGGAGGGGAGGCAATATTGACAACTTACTTCTCAAACGGGAACTGTACTGGATTTACACCCTGGACACTATGGCACCAAGGGGCATGAATGAGGACTTCAGCATTAAACCATTCCTGTAACAGGCCTAATGACTGTGATTGCCGGTTGTGTGTACGAAAAACCAAACTAAATAACACACACTACTGAATACTCTAAATGTTTTTTGGTTCTTCTGTTTGTCCTTTGAAAATGTGTAGACCTATTAACTATAATGAAGATTTTAACACAATTATGTACTGTAGTCTCCTTGATGATAATATCAACCTTGTGATTGGTTAGACACCTCATGTGTACTTGAATTTATGATGGCCATATGGCCTGATGTGTTCTCAAGTACTCTGGATGGATCTCTCTGTACACCCTAGACTTCATGAGCATACAATGATGTTTTGTTTTTTAAACTTAAAAGTATATGCTTGTAGGTGTATGTAAATATTCTGTAAATATTTTGTAAATATGTTTGGACATTTGATAATGCCTCATGTATAATGTATGTGTAAATATATTTGTGTACACTTTGGGAAGCACTTGTTATCTGGTGTAGGCCTACCATCCAATCGGAACCTGTTTGATGTAACATGTGATTCACTTTTCCTTTAAATATGACATGTGTCTACCTCAATTCAAGTCTGATGAAGAGCGAAAGCTCGAAAGCGCTCACTTGAGAAAAATAAAAAAGCAACACGGGAGCAGTGTGCGGACATTCTTCTTATTTCTACAATACTTTGGCCTTTTGTCATGCACCTGCGTCTTGGATGTGCGCACCACTAACCTACTGACTCACCCAAGAAAACATGAAAACTTGTTCGCAGTCGTTGTGTCAGGGAGTTGAACTGAAGATCACATAGTTGCAGGTTCGTATCCCACACTTACCTTTCCCTACAACTCCATCCATGACTGAAGTGCCCTTGAGCAAGGCACTTAACCACACGTTGCTCCAAGGACTGTCACCAATATGTGTGTTGGATAAAAAAGTGGCAGCTTCGTGAAATTTAAGCTTATGAATAATTATAAACCCTGGTAAAACCATGGTTAGTTTTTAGAGTAAAACCATGGTTACTTTTATAGTTAAACCATAGTCAAACCAAAAACCATGCTTAAAAAAACATGAAATCATGGTTTACCATGGTTGATTTTTGTAAGGGTAAAGATACTATGTGGCAGAAGTGCGAAATGATAGATGAGTGTACTTTCAGTTTGTAGAGTATGGCGTGCTCTTATCCAGATGGTTTGTTGACTTCTTGGGTTTAGTCCTGGACCAACCATGTAGACCCGTTCGCAATTTTGAGTTGGGGGCGTTTCTCACTGGAATTGAGTTAGTGGGTTCCTAGACATAAAAAATCACGGAGGTGCTCGTCCACCATAGTGCCAGATTTTTCACAATATGGCCGCCAAATATGGCTGCCATCGCCTATGACAAAACCCTGTGTTTTTTACTTTTAAACTGTTTATACACATGCCATACATCAATTCATCATCAATTCCAAAATTCTCTTCTCCAACAAAAATTGAAGGCTAAAATACTCTTCTCCAATAAAAATTAAAGGATGAATGCTCTGCGTTGTGTTTTAGTTGACTCACTTGCAATACTAAAAATAAGTCTTGACTTCGTAGTTAAAAGGATCGATCAGGATACAATTTATTATAGAAAAAGTGAGATTACAGAAAGAATAAAAAGAAAATAAAAAGAAGTAAAAGTAAAGAATAAAAAGGTTAAAAAGAAATAAAAATGAGACAAAGTCTCACAGCGTCTCACTATCTAGGCAGCATCCTATCTCTGGCGAATGACAGGCAAATCGATCGACAACTGACAAAATGGTGGCAACGGTTTTTATACCGTCTTCCTCATGTCAGCAGGTTACACGTATGCAAGTATGATGTTGGTTAAGGAAGAAGTCGTCTCCATGTCTCCAGTAGTGACAAAGCATAAAAACAACTATCGCTAAGGATAACACACAGCCTAGATGTGTCTGCTATCTGGAAAGTTAGGCGCGAGCACACTGTGCCCTGGCACAATGGCCTTCAACAGCAGAGGCTCTCGCTCTGAGCTCTCCAGATATCAGCAAAGTAACAGTAAACATGCCACATTCCAGGGCCCAATTGATTGGAACACAGGAATAGGCAAAAGTTAACAACAGTATGGTCAATCAGTTGTTGGTCAGCTGCAAAATGCAGCTTGATATACCACTCAAATTCAACATTCCTCCCTCAAGATAAATAAAAACAAAGTTTTTTCTTATCTTCAAATTAACAAAGCAAGTGAATGACCAAACTGTTAGACACAGGGATAAACAATAAGGAATGAAGGAAATAGGCAATAATAACCACCCTCAATCAAATACCCCTAATCAATACGAATGTCAAACATTGTAAATATATTACTCAGGATTAAATTGATAATTTTCCCAAAAAATACAGTAAATTAACTTGTCAATTCATCATCAATACATCATCCAATACAGGCTTGAAGGAAAAACCCTATCTCTTCTCCCCCCCAAACTACACTCTGCAAAACAAGAAACCCAGCTGATTTATTAACAGCAAAGAAAAGTCTTCCGCACACTGAACTCCTTAGTCTTGCTACCGCTAGAAGGAAATTACGCCAAAGTCAAAATTATACACTTGTCCTGAATTGGTTTATGAGCTCAAAGGACCATTATCAACCATTTTACAGTGACGTGCATGTATCTATTTTGCTTTTTCATGTAATTTAACTGCAGAGTTGGTAACCCACAGAACCTCCCACGGCCTTCCCCATTAGGTTGTAATGCCAGCCGCTGGGCTTAGTCACTAGGACATTGTCCAGGCAGGAGTGCAGCTTGCAGGGGCTTGTCCTCCCTCTTGTTACTGTTTCCAAACCCCACTCACGGCCTTCTGTGCAGACGGCACAGCATAAGTGAGTTGGATACAGTCCTTGAATAGGAAATCAAAACAAAGTCAATGTTGCCAGGCAATGACATTGGTCTTCCGGTGATGATTACGCAAGGGCTCAGGTCTATCTCCTTGTTGTGTGTGACATGCATGCGGCATAGCACAACAGAGAGTGTGTCAGCACACCCTTCTTGATGTTTCTTCACCAGTCTCTCTTGGACGTTCGAAGGATCCTCTTCCGGCTTGACTTGTTGTATGCCATTCTCGTAGTCGTCTTCCAGAACAGTTTCGTCAACTTGTAATCCATCTGAATTCGTCATTCCCCTCGAACAGACAGGATGCAGAGAAGTCTCTTTGATAGCCCTCTCCCCCTCCCCCTCAACCCGATCATAACAGTCGTGGTCGATGATGTCATCAGGAGGGTACAGCTTTGGGGATGGGTTGGCCATAGCAGGGTGCTGAATCACGTGTGGTGACTCTAGCCCTGCTGGCCAGTCTCCACAATGGCTGTCAGAGACTTTGGCACCTTTGTGTGTCCACATGAGAGAGGTCATGACCACCTCCCTCTCGTGCACAGAGAATGAAGGGCCAGTCTAGGTCAGGCAGACCTAGAGCAGGTACAGCACACAGTTCAGAGTAAGACTCAAACCTTGCACGGCTGTAGTTCCACAATCTTGAAAAAGTTCGTAGTTGCTTGATCTTGCTTGGCAAGGGAACATTTTGAGTTGCTGTGGTGTGATCAGCGGTGATTCCTCTCTTCCCTTGAGAGAAGTCCTGATCACAGCAGACTGAGGGTTGGGACAGATGTGCTTCCAGTTCATAGATGACAGATCTCAGTCTTTGGGTAGCAGCCTTGTTGATAAGGTACTGCTTTATACTTGGTGGGGGCTCTCCACACAACCTCACCAGTTCAAAGTTCAGCTCTCCACCGTCTTTGTCCCAGGGGTGGAGGTAAGGGGTTGCACAGATTTGATGCAGTTGTTGTGGCACTGATGCGGTTGTTCCAGCTCCATCTCCCCTCACCGACGTCTCTCCCCCATCAGTTGGCTCCTCGTTGGTGGCATGCCTCTCAGACGTCTTCACCTTGGGCACAGAAGGCAAGGGGTTGAGGTGGGTGGACTCCTGGAAGATGATGTCACGTGGCATAGCATCTTGGATCTGGGTGACTTGCTCAGCATGTGGAAACCCCTCAGACGGCCTTATCCCGCTCCCTTGGCATGGCATGGGCGCGTAGGAAGGGCTTGCTTGGGCTGCCCCTCCCACTGGAGCAGGGACGGTCAGTCTGGAAGCCTGAGGGTGTGGACCAGGGACTCTGGCTCCTCCTGGAAGTTCCTCCTCCTCTTCTCCTTCGTCTCCTGAATCAAAGAGTATGGGCGGGGCAGAAGGCATAACACAGGACTCTACCTCATAACACACATTGGACTGTGGAGGGAGGATGTCTCCCTCTTCCACTATGGCGTCAAGGCGCATGTGCGTTTGTCTGGCCTGGAGCACATTACACACTGTACTCTTAGCAGTTTGTTTTGCTTTCCCCCCATCCTTATTTTCATCCTGCCACTCTATGAGCTTTGCTGTATGCGACTCTAAAGTGCAGGGACTGGTAGCAGTTGTTTGTTCAGACTCATGTTTCTGTAACTGGCTCAGTGAAACAGAAGCTACCGGCTTTTTCTTTTTCTTGCAAAGTTTTCTCAAATCAAACTTCTTTTTCAACTTGTTGGAAAATTCACGCAGAATTTCAGTTTTGTTGGTGGATGTTTTCACCAATGAATCAGTTTCTGTGCTTCGATTTGACCTGCGTGATTTGAAAAGTGGCATGTTTGCCAATGTTGGATCAATTATCAAATGAAGTTACAGTAACTGTTTTGGGAAAGCAGGTGTTCTCACTACTCACTTTCTCTCACTTGAGACAGGGCAGAGGAAGAAAAAACCTCACTGGCTGAGAGGCCTTATCTTTCCCCTCCCTTCTCCCTCTGTCTCCGCTTCAAGGAAAAAAACTTTTCCTCACTCAGACCGGAAAAGCACTGCGCATTACTCCCCACGGCCTTAGACTTTAGAAAAAGATTTTACTCGGACCGAAAATCCTTTAAGAAAAAGGTACTGTGAAACTAGTCTCGGACTAGAAAAAGATTTTACTCGGACCGAAAATCCTTTAAAAAAAAGGTACTGTGAAACTAGTCTCGGACTACAAGTCCTTGCGCGCTAAGCAGATTCTATCCTATGTAATAATACAGGCTACTTATTGAAAAAATGGCATTCCAATTTAGTACCTGGGCCTGTGGTCTATTGTCGTGTTAGTTAAATTCATTACATTCATCTGAAAATAAAAGATGTGCAAAATTTTAACCAGCTCTCGACTCACCACTCCGGTATTACTGGATTAGAACCCTCATCTTGCAAAAAACATGCAAGGAAGGTTTATTCATTTGGCAATGGCAGCCAAGTATTAACCATTTTTCATTTTACAAAACGAAAACCTTTTGGAAAAACATTTTGCAAAGATCAAAGATTACTTAGGCCTTTAAAACATACACCAAAGGTCCATTGAGCTCATTAACCAGTGATGTAAGGTGCTACTTAATACGATTAACTACGTGTCAGTCTTAGGTTATGTGTTGCAGTGAGCTATAGTGTGGTTCTTTAAGGTGTGTCAGAGTTAATAACATAGACTCATCAGTAGCTCACCAATTTTAAAACGTCGAACGGGTACGCGTCCCCACTCGTCTTCCCCAAAATTGGATGAGCGCACTTCTTCCAAAAAAAAGGCAGGTTGGCAGGCCAGCTGCTTGTCTAGCCCCTGGAACAGGTCTTGTTATTCTCTTCTCATCCGGGTCACGGCACCATCTGTTAGATTTTGGAGGTGTTCCAAAATTCTCTTCTCCAACAAAAATTGAAGGCTAAAATACTCTTCTCCAATAAAAATTAAAGGATGAATGCTCTGCGTTGTGTTTTAGTTGACTCACTTGAAATACTAAAAATAAGTCTTGACTTCGTAGTTAAAAGGATCGATCAGGATAGAATTTATTATATAAAAAGTGAGATTACAGAAAGAATAAGAAGAAAAATAAAAGAAGTAAAAGTAAAAGAAGAATAAAAAGGTTAAAAAGAAATAAAAATGAGACAAAGTCTCACAGCGTCTCACTATCTAGGCAGCATCCTATCTCTGGCGAATGACAGGCAAATCGATCGACAACTGACAAAATGGTGGCAACGGTTTTTATACCGTCTTCCTCATGTCAGCAGGTTACACGTATGCAAGTATGATCTTAGTTAAGGAAGATGTCGTCTCCATGTCTCCAGGGGTGACAAAGCATAAAAACACCTATCGCTAAGGATAACACACAGCCTAGATGTGTCTGCTATCTGGAAAGTTAGGCGCGAGCACACTGTGCCCTGGCACAATGGCCTTCAACAGCAGAGGCTCTCGCTCTGAGCTCTCCAGATATCAGCAAAGTAACAGTAAACATGCCACATTCCAGGGCCCAATTGATTGGAACACAGGAATAGACAAAAGTTAACAACAGTATGGTCAATCAGTTGTTGGTCAGCTGCAAAATGCAGCTGGATATACCACTCAAATTCAACATTCTGACCAATTTTTGGAGAGGAAATCATTTCTGACAATTTCATGAGGAGAATGTGTGATTGTGACCTTAAAAGGTCATTGCCAAGGTCAAATTTGCTATTCTGAAGAATGTCAATAGACTTTCATTGTAAAAATGAGAAACAAATTCTCAATTATGGTACGAGGAGTTATTTGCAGATATTGCCATGATTATATTGTGTCAGTATAGTGTCACTATAGTCCTTAAAAGGTCAAGGTCAAGGTCATGTTCCAGGTCTTTTCCCTATTCTGAATAACTCGGCCATGTGCTTGCCTATTAGGTCATTGTTAAGAATAAGGAACAGTCACTATAAATGTAAACCTAACATTTCCACACAGTCAGAGGACAGGACCGCACATGCACTGCAACAGTCAACACAGAGAGGAGCCCCCACTAGAAGAGGAGAAGTGTGTCAGAGATCACAAGAGTACACAACTTCACTGCCTCTTTCAAATGCTTGTGCATAAGATTCAACGCGGAATAAGGCGAACACCATTGCATATGATGCTTCCCACACAGCAAAAGCCTTCACATCAAGAACCTTCTCGCAACTTTTCACAGGAGTGGTTCATGTTCAAGCTACCAGACAATCAGATCTGACCAGTCTTCTTGCTAGCTATGTTGTGGAATGCTCGAAAAACCGACAGAAAACCATACCTAGCACTTACAAGGGAGGATTATACATCCATTATACATGGGGGCATCTGTGGCCTAGTAATTAGAGAGTTGGTCTTTCAATCTAGGGGTTGCAGGTTCAAATCCCCCCTGACCTCTCCCTACATCTCCATCCATGGCTGAAGTGCCCTTAAAACACACAACACACAACTAACACTACGTCACAGGACGTCACTTCCGGACTTCGGACGTCACTTCCGCTTCCGGATCAAGCTATTCCCGTCGAGGAGCTACTCGGACGAAATTAAGTTTCTTCTCGTTTTTCTCCTAAAAGCTTTGTCTGAAACTTACAACTACAAACAACTGATTCGATGTAGTGTTACTTTAGCGTTACCTTGTTATCACTCTTACAACAACATAAGCACATAGGCTAACCTCCCCACCATCCAAATTTTGCTTTCCACCAGGCTAGCCTACATAACTTTTTTTTCGCGCCGAGCCCTACTCGGCTTTAGTTTCACCTCACCTCATAGTCAATTTTGCAACACTACACCAACTATCTCGCAAAAATAACCTTTTCTGCTGCATCCGCAGAGCGCAGACCTAATTATGGCCAACTCTACCTGCGCCTGCAGTGATCTAGCTAATGCTAATGAAAGACTAGCCAAAGCCAACATGACGATTGAAACACTTAGAAGTGACATTCGCCGGCTACAATGCGAGGTAGTCATAAAATCCCATAACACCACGTTGAAACACCAAACCAGTAATACTAGCGCCAACCTAACTACACTATCTTTTTTCCCCACCCACAGCAAACACCAGCCGAAGTCCCCCCCGAATCCACCGTGCTCCACTCCCGCGCGTCGTAGCTGGACGGAGGTGGTTAACGGCGGCAGGGGAGTACTGCAGAAATGTTCACCACCTCTAGTGACTAGCAATCGTTTTTCTGTACTTGACTCAGTCATCGATGCAGAAACTGACCCTGTCCCCCCCCTCCCACCAGGTGCCCAAGCCTCTACCACAAAGAGTGCGACCCAGAAGCCGCCGGACCCTCGCTACCCCCAGGCAAATCACCCGAGAGCAGCCTGCCCATTCAGAACCCCGGCGACCATCAACAGTCCTCATAGGATCTTCGATGGTTCGCCACGTAACCCTACGAAACGCCCAGACGTGGTGCCTACCTGGAGCTCTCGTAGCCGATGTCCAGTCGAATGTGCCGGACGCGCTGTCACAGTATCCTACTGCCACAACTCTCATCGTCCACGCAGGCTCCAATGACATCCGGCTGCAGCAGTCTAAAAAACTTGAGTCCGATTTCCTCTCCCTTATTAATACCCTTCGCAGCACTGGAAAAAAATACGCTATCTCAGGCCCCATCCCCTCTGTTTGTTTCTCTGCTTTCCAGTTCTCCCGAATCCGCCAACTGCACGTCTGGCTGATGAGACACTGCCGCCAAGAAGCCATTCCCTACGTTGACAACTTCTCCGCTTTCTGGAACCGCCGAAACCTCTTCGCACGAGATGGAAGGCACTTAAACAGATCTGGCGCTCGTCTCCTCGCGACCAACCTAGAGCTGACCCTCGAAGCCCATCGGTCCTTGGATTGACTAACAGGTGTTTCAAATCCAAAGCACTACACCAATTTAGACACTGCGTGCCCAACAGAGAGTACCCCACTAGCTATCCACGCTGTCACTACCCGTAGGAAAGCTCGCAGATATAGACCCTCTGGTTGTGTACACAACAACCTAATTACGATTGCACCTGAACGCATAAACAATAGCTCTACTACTTTGAATGTTAATGCTGCATTACTTAACGTGCAATCCTTGACCAACAAAAGCTTCGTAGTAAACCAGCTGGTCTCGGACAAAAACATAAGCTTTATGTTCCTTACCGAAACATGGCTTAAAGACGACGGGGCTGCTACTTTTATTGAGGCTTGCCCTTCCGATTACAAATTCCTTCACGCCCCGAGACCAAAGAAACGAGGCGGAGGCGTAGCCATACTTTTCTCCAACAAATTTAATTGTACTAAGATGAATCTGGGCTCTTTCTCTTCATTTGAATACATGGCAATGAGGGTCCAAGCAAACCTCAAACTGATCATTATTGTTCTGTACCGTCCACCGAAATTCTCTTCGTCATTTCTATCTGATTTCTCCACCTTCATGTCGGACGTACTTACTAACTATGACAAAGCAATAATTGCTGGCGACTTTAATATCCACGTAAATAAATCAGATGACGCAATAGCCAAGTCTTTCTTAGACACATTAAATGGATTCGGTCTCGTCCAGAATGTTACAGAACAGCCTACCCATCGAAAAGGCAACACACTTGACCTTGTTATCTCACATGCACTTGATATCAACAATATATCGGTCACGGACGTCGGCCTCTCCGACCACCACTGTGTGTTTTTTGATTTTGACATTTCAACACAAATTAGCACACCCAACAATGTCATTCACAGACGACGCATTAATGCCTCTGCTGAGCTTAAGATTTCAGACCTCATCAAATCAGGTGACCTACTAAATGGTCACTGCACACCTGATGAAATGGTTGATAGCTTCAACAACAACTTAAGAGGAATTCTAGATAACATAGCTCCAATTAGAACGACGACAAGAACCAGAGCTAGGTATTCACCTTGGATGAATGACTCACTTAGAGCCTTAAAAAGAAAATGCAGAGTAACCGAGCGTCTTTGGAGGAAAACTAAATTAGAAGTCCACAGACAATCCCTTAGGGATGAGATCTCCTCCTACAATAATGCGGTACGCTCAGAGAGAAAAGCATATTTTTCCAAAATCATAACAGACAACCAGCATAATGCCAACGTTCCTTTTTTCCACTATTGATCACCTGCTTAACCCAACACATAGCAATAACAACCTAAATGCACTATCACATGCCAAGTGCGAGGAATTTGCTAGATTTTTTAATAAAAAGATTGCCGACATTAGAGAAGGCATCCAAGGTGGAAACGCAGCAACCTCTGTCGCCCACTCAGGCGATACACCGAGGGGAGGGTTAAACCCCCCTAAGAGACCTGAGAGCTTCCAAAAGTTTTGTCCAATTACAGAGGACGACCTCTGTAAAATAGTCAGGGAAAGTAAGCAGTCTACCTGCAGCCTTGACGCGATCCCCACATATCTGCTAAAAAACATACTTGGTTGCTTAGCAGCACCTTTACTGCAAATTGTTAACACCTCTATGCTTACAGGCATTTTTCCAAGCTCATTCAAAACAGCCATGGTAAAGCCACTCCTAAAAAAGACAAATTTAGATCAGAATTCTTTAAACAACTACAGACCTATATCAAACCTCCCCTTTATAAGCAAGGTACTAGAAAAAGTTGTATTTAAACAGCTTAATCAACATCTGGCTGGGAATGATATCTTTGAAAAATTCCAATCAGGCTTTAGAGCCAACCATAGCACCGAAACAGCACTAACCAAAATAATAAGTGATCTTAGGCTCAGCACTGCCGCAAACAAAGTTTCAGCACTTATCCTCCTCGACCTCAGTGCCGCCTTTGACACGATAGACCACAACATACTAATTGACCGCCTTGAATCTTGGGTAGGCTTGTCCGGTCACGTCTTAGAGTGGTTCAAAACATATATTACAGGAAGACAGTTTTTTGTCACCATCGAAGAATACGTCTCCAACAAGTATGATGTGCCTTTTGGAGTTGCTCAGGGTAGTTGCTTGGGCCCTCTCCTCTTCTCTCTCTATATGTTGCCCCTGGGCTCCATCATCAGAGAGCACAATGTTGATTTTCATAGCTATGCCGATGACACTCAACTATATATCTCTGTCGAGCCTAGCCAAACCACTGCCATTCATGCCTTGACTAAATGCATGTCTGCCATTACAGATTGGATGAACAGTAACTTCCTAAAATTAAATGAAGATAAAACTGAAGTGTTGCTCATTGGGCCTAAGAAAAAACGTGCAAAACTCCACTCAAGCCTAGGTGACCTAAGCATACACATTAAAGATAAGGTTACTAGCCTAGGTGTGGTCATAGACTCGGATTTGAGCTTTGAGCCTCACATCAACAAGATAACAAAATCTGCTTTTTTCCATCTTAGAAATGTCAACAAAGTGCACGGCTTGGCCCCCCGACAAGACGCTGAGAAACTTATTCATGCCTTTGTCACCAGTAGGATAGACTACTGCAATGCTCTCTTCTCTGGTCTGCCCAAAACAAATATTGACAAATTGCAACTCATTCAAAATTCTGCGGCAAGAATCCTAACAAGAACCAGAATGAGAGAGCACATCACTCCTGTCTTGGCAGACCTGCACTGGTTACCTGTCTCATACAGAATCGACTTTAAGATTCTGCTCACAGTATTTAAAGCATTAAATGGACTTGCCCCTAGCTATATCTCAGACATGCTCTCTTTTTATGCCCCTGCTCGAGCTCTCAGGTCCACTGATGCCAAGCTGCTAAGGACCCCCACCCCCCCCGCAGAAGAAGATCGGCGACGCCGCGTTTGCCTGCTATGCGCCCAAGAGATGGAACACCCTCCCCATCGAGATCCGATCAGCCACCTCCGTCGACTCCTTTAAGAAGCAGCTGAAGACCCACCTCTTCATCCTTGCCAACTCCTAGCTGCCAAGGCGTCATAGTGTCCCAGCCGCCGCAGCGCCCTTACTACTCGCAATCCAGCCCTGGCAGGGGGCTCCCCTAGGTGGCCGCTGGTCTCTGCCTGAGGTTTCTTCCTGACTACAGGGGGTCTTTTTTCTTAGACCTCACTGAGTTTTTTGTCCCCTCACAAACTATGAATCAAGCGAAAGGGAGTTTTTCCTCACCCCTGATGCCACCAGGGGCCGCACCTGAGCGCCCAATCTCTGTGTGACTATCTATGACTTATGATAGGCCCAGCCACTATGGACCTTACACATCTAAGAATCCTGGTCCTAACCTACGTTGACCTTATGACTCTACATTCTCTGTCTATCTCTTCTTCCTCTGCCTTCCTGCTTTTTCTGCCTCTCCTCTATACCTCTCCTTTTAAATCTATCTCTAACAATGTTTTTTCCCATTTGTTAAGCACTTTGAGTTACATGCCTTGTATGACACAGTGCTATACAAATACAATTATTATAATTATTATTAAGCAAGGCACCTAACCCCACAATGGTCCAGGGACTGTAACCAATATCCTGAAAAATAATAACTGTAAGTCGCTTTGAATAAATGAAAGCGTCAGCTAAGTGTAATGTAATATACATTGGCAGGCATCCAGCTCTGGTTATGCTGACAAATCATCACTTTCTGGTACCAAGGGTTCACACTATGCAGCCTTATTACTGTTTCCAGATGCCTCAGTGAACAGACACCTTCAAAAGTCTCCAGTGTCGGGCACAGAATTAGGCCAAGCTGATGATATACTGCAGAGGAATTTACCATGCCAAGAGGTACCTGATCATGCAAAGCCAGTGGTTCGACCTGCCCTACCACCAGACATGCTGCTGCATCCTGAAAACAAACAAGCAACATTACGGCATGTTGCCAATGCAAAAGGTTTATCAGGAAAACATGAATTCTTGATCAGCCTGATTCGCTCTGGTGTGTCAGGAGGAGACCTTTTGATGCAGGCTGCTGTACACACACTTGTCTCATCTGCTGCCAATGATGCGTGCTGGCTTCCTTCCTATAATACCAAGACCCATTACTGAGTGTGCCACTGTCAGACACTGCCTATCCAACTTCCAGTGTTCGCAGGCAGATGATCCAGCAACAATGGCAATTTGGTGTGATGAAACCTGCATGAGACGGAGCACTTCAAGGATCTATTCCACTGTATTGGTCCTTTCCATTGGACGCATGTTATTCTCAGATATCAGGGAAAATTGCCTCGAGGTTCTGGCCTAGATAATGCATTGATGCATGTCTCTCCAGTGGGAGGTATTCTGGACTCACAAGGACAAGGCAGACTGTCCAGTGCTTGCACAGGTACAGGCATTGCACACTTCACTGGCTTCAAATTAACGTTGCCCAGAATTTGAGTTTGAGGCCTTGACTGAGCAAGTGGAGAGCTTGAATCAAGACAAGTCAGAGCTCTGCCAATTCTTTGAAGTTTGGCGGCCATCATTAAAAATGCTGTTGTCTCTGAAAGAGAAGGAAAATAAATCAATATGAGGCTACCATAACGTCCTATGCCAATCTTTGCAGAACGTAACTGCAGTAGCCTCTTACTGCTGTGCGAGGTGACATAAAGGTTGAGCAGCATTCAGAGAGTATGCAAGGGTCATGGAGGACAGTTTGTAGTAGGAGCCACACGCAATGTTAATGTTGCAGCAAAATTTGAGTTCTTTCCATCAGATTAGAATGATCACTGATGTCCTCAGCTTTCTCACCAACAACACCACTTTGAAGCGGACAGAATACCACCTCCAACATGCACTGAGCACCGCTCCGTGCCTTACATTCAACCGAAATGTGTAATTGTTGCTAGACTTTGTGGTGGATCCGCAGAATCCATAATCATTGACCGCTAATGCGCCCGTTCCACTGCACAATCTGCTCAGCAAACAGGTTGTTAACAGGAGTGTTGCACCTCGCCTGCGCAACCGTCTCCAAAGCTTGTTTTCAGCTTATACTGGCAGGATAGGTTAGTTCTCAAGAACACAAGATAAGTGGAACTGTTTCAAAAAGGAATCTTCTGCAGTACAAAGATCAGCCATAGAAGACACTAGCAATCATTGTAAAGGAGCAGAAGTTGGTCTCATCTAAAGACGGATGGACATTGCTGAGGAACGGGGCATGAGTATTCAGCAGATCTCATGATGTCCTTTCAGCATCACCCCTGTTAGATGGTGACCTTCTGTTGGTTGTTAACAAGTCAAAGCTTGTCAGTGAAATTGAGCCTCACCTTAATCTCACCCAATGAAGCTCTGAGTCTACTTATTGCCCTCATGTTCGGGTAGACTTCATGTCAAAGATCCGTCATATGCCTCTGGCAGAATTTAGGTGCTGTCATCATTGCCTTCATCAACTCAGCAGTATCCCTCTGCTGACATCCAGAGCTCATCCATCTTGTGACTCCTACATTGAGATGTCGTTGAAGGAAGGAGAACACATGCTGTGTACCAACTCAACAACAGCCGTTGACATCATTGGCGTGAACGGACTAACACCCATTCCTCACCAACTTGATAAGTTCCGGGCCTCTGTGGAGAACAAGTGAAATCTCCAATTGTTAGTTCCAGACATGATTTATCATCAAACCAGAGGCAATACTACAGCCCTGTTGTTCTTGATGATGAGGTGCTACCAGCAAAGTCAGCTGATGGTGAAGAGATTCCAGAACTCTTGAACTGTGTTGATGAGGCTTAGGCCAGGTTGCTGGTGCATGTTGAGTGGGCTGTTCGTGTGAAGCAGTGCAGAAAAGTTGTTATAGACTCAAATGATACAGACACATTTGCATTGCTTCTCCACTACAGCCCATATTTCCAGGAACTTGGTATGCAGGAGATTTGCCAGCAGTATGGCACTGGCTAGATGCGGAGAATGCTTCCCCTCCATCAATTAGTCTCTCATCTTGGACCATCACTGACAAAAACTGTGATCAAAGAACATATCCTGTAAGGAGATGATTGCATGAGTAGGGGGGTTGCATTGCAATGATCATTGCAAGGGAAATTGTTCAGGAGGCAAAGGACAATCAAAAAATAACTTCAGGTGAAATATAGGACAACATCAACAAATGTTTTAAAGATCGCCTCTCAACGTTATTTCATTAATACTGCCGTGTTCCCCAATGTTATTGAATGTGTTACGCGTTGGTCCTGTTTTAAAAAACGCGCTGGTTGCTTTGTTTCAAGACGTTTTTGCAAGCTGGCAAGGTGGCTTGTGGAGAAACAAGAGAGTGTTCCGTGTTTCTCGTGGAAATGCGTCTCTGATTGGCTCACTCCTCCTGCTCTCGAAGAAACGCGTCTCTGATTGGCTCAGTCCTCAAGTTCTTGGAGGGAATGTAATGGCAAACAGAGTCGCCACTTCCCCTGGTGGTACTGCACTATAGGGGCGCCAGCGGAGGCGTGCAGGCTCCATTCAGGGCTGTGCTCTTTCGACAGCGACCCCTAGGCTTGCTGCAGGCACGGAGCAACCAGAGTGAGTTGGCTTTATGTATGAGGCTTTGTGCTGTGTGTGTACCTGAGAGTAGCAACCAGCTGATAGCTAAGCTAAGCTATGTTTCGGGCCACCAGACGTTGCTTGTTTTGAAAACAAGCAGAAAAAAATTACTCGACATGTTTTTAGATAAATGGGTCGATATAAACCTTTGTGGGCAACGCCTTCTTTCGACGTGACGAAACACAGAAAGGCTTTCGTGATTCGCTCGTTTCTCTGCATTATTTATGTAAATTGGGAAACACCGGGAAACACAGCCAGGAGAGTTGACGCACCGCTATGAGAGCCTTGCAAGTGAGTTTAACTTGGGGTGACCGTCCGATCTTCGAAAGGAGTGAGTAAAACTGAGTTTTATCGGAAGTTGGCCTTTAAACTGTACAGGAAAGAGGCACTTGAGGAAAGATGGGCTGTTGGGGGTTGCCAGGAGAAAGCCATTACCACAAAAATGCAAACATGTTATTTTGCATATGATACACCAAATAGCACAGTGAGAAGCATCAAAATGCCTGTGACAAAGTCATTTGGAAAAATGAGATCAATATGGAACTTTTTTAGGCCACTATTAACAGTACCATTTGGAGAACAGTCAATGGATCCTATGATGAAAGTTACACCATGCCCTTCTGTGAAACATGGTCATGGACCACTGATTTCATGGGGACATTTGAGTTACAAATGCATTATACTTTTGATCCATACTCGCAGAATGATGAATACATTGCCCTGTGAAAAATACTGGAGGAAACTTGACACACATCAGCCTTGAAACTGCACATGGTCCATTGTTTGGACATGCCAACATGACAATATTTCAACACAGAAAGCCAAATCAACCCGTCACTAGCTTCAGAAAGAATAAAATGAAGTTTTTGAGCGACCGTCTCACTCTCCTGATCTCAACATCATTGAGCCATTCAGGGGAAACCTCAAATGTGAGGTTCCAGCAAGACACCCAAAAATATTATAGGAAACAACCATTCTGCCAGGAAGAATGTGCTGTTTTGTCATCTGAGAACATTAAGAGCCTTATCCACAACTACCACAAACAATTTAGAGCGGTCCCTGATGTTAAACAGGGCCATATTCAGCATTAGAAACTAGGGTATGTAAACTTTTGAACAGGGTCATTTGGGTAGTTTGGGCTGTGATCATGCTTTTGAAAGAGTAAACACAGAATATTGCTAATAAATATCTTAAGCTAGTCACTAGCAATGAGTGAAAAAAAAAGTTTTGTGTAATCCTTCATATTTTGTGAGAAATCGCGAAGAAAGCGTTTATTCTGCTGGGGTATGTAAACATATGAGCACAACTGTATAGTCTGTGAACTTCCTGCTGCGTTTTGTGCATGTGTGCCAGTGAAGGTCCTGCTGCGTTTTGTGCATGTGTATGCCAGTGTGATAGAACATGAAAGTCTGCATTCCTCTCTGCTTGTGCAGCGAAACCTGAACACCTCCTTGTGAAACTATCAAGAGAACTCACCTCCTCTCTCTCTCTCTCTCTCTCTCTCTCTCTCTCTCTCTCTCTCTCTCTCTCCCTCTCTCTCTCTCTCTCTCTCTCAGTGTTCACATTCACCCGACAACGTCAACATCAGCAATTATATCAAGTTGGTGATCTTGTTTGACCTGTTTTTGATAAATATTCAAGAAAGTATTCGCGCAAGTTTTTTTTCCCTGTCTTGATTTTAGTGCCAGTTTCTTCTGTAAATCAACATGAATGTTTAATTTTACACATGTTAGTCTGTCTTTCAAATTTGCTGCGGTTGTGAAGTAGTGATATGATACAGACGTGTCCCACATAGCAGTTGTTGCGTGTCCTGACATGTTGATACAGTGCAACACCAACATACAAAAATATATATATTTTTTCTAGGTAAATGTTGGTTTAGAGCAATGTCACAGTTCAAGATATTTATGTCACAAGATATATATAACAGGGTATGTGAAATGGTAAAAAAAGTTATTTATCTTGATGTTGATATTTCTAACAAGAATGAACTTGGTGTTAAAGGAATTGTTCATTTTAAAATGTAAGGATTTTCTAACAGTTTAGCATTTTGCATGTGACACACCCACACACCTGACCATATATATATTTTTTAAACTATGTGGTTTTCGAGCTCAGTTTTCAAGATTGTCATATAGCACTTAGGGTAATCAGGGGGGGTAACACTGTAATATTTTTTTCTGGCACAAATGAAAAAAATGTCTTCTCAGAGGTGCATTGTACATTTACAATTTAGACGTTGACTAGACAGACACCATTTCTGTACAATTATTAATTTATCATTTATTTTAATGAGAATTTAACCTCTTTCAGACATTTGGAGCCAGTGTTTGAATAGTAATGGTGGGGTGGCGTCCGCGCCAATGTCTTATCCTGTGCGTATCGCTCGGTGCGTAATTCCAAGAGCAGTATGATAAAGGGAAGAAAGGAGTCGCACACTGGAGCTGGATGCAAAATCAAAAAATGTATTAAACAAAGCCGAAAAAATGTAAATAAAATGTAAATAAAATGTAAATAAAACCGACAGACAGGGGACAAACGTTTCGGGTCTAGCCCTTCATCAGTGTTCCCAGTTCCCAGAGCCAGTGTTTGACCCATGTCTGAAACGTCTGTATTAGAACATAGGCTAGTCAAAACAGACTTAACATCTTAACATGTTTAAATTCAAAATACCATTGTGTAATGAAATATGTCGATGTGATTCCTGGCAGTCTACAACAATCACTCTATACTCCTTTTCCCTTCTTACTAAAAGACATAAATGCGCCTACCTTGTTCTTTATGTCACCACATTCTTCATTCTTCTACAGTGTCTTCATACCTGTTGCAATGTGAGCTGTGTCTTCCTGGTACGATGCTTGTTATAACAATGGAATGTATTTTCTTAAAGGGCCAGAACCTCATCATTAGCTTTGCTGTGTGTGTGTGTGTGTGTGTGTGTGTGTGTGTGTGTGTGTGTGTGTGTGTGTGTGTGTGTGTGTGTGTGTGTGTGTGTGTGTGTGTGTGTGTGTGTGTGTGTGTGTGTGTGTGTGTGTGTGTGTAAAAGGCTGTGAGCAGGGCTGTAGTGGAGGGTAAACGCACGTAAACGCCGTTTACGCACCTCTGGAATTTAGGAAATAGCGTTTACCCACCTCTATTAGCATTTACCCTCCTCTAAATAGCGTTTACGCAGCTCTTAATGGCAATTACGCACGTCAAAGTTCCCTGCGCCTTGTGATCTGCTGTTGGAATAATCCAAAATAAATTTGGTGTCATTTTAAAAATATTGTTGAACATACTTAACGCTTTAGTAGGAATCATTTTCATCCACTCCAGGTTTCTCTCTACCGTTCGCAAATTAGTCACGCCCTTCTCATGAAATCTAGCCACTTCGCAACGTTTGTCCGAAAGAAGTAGAACTAGGGGACAAGCCAGTGCGCCCCATGTTTACAAGCGAAAGCGCATCTGCCCGCCGGTTCTACGGACGGCAATGCCGATAGAAACGCAAATGCACGTTCGCGGTGGAGTTGGGGGAAAAATCCTGTGTGTGAAGCCAGGTATGAAAGTAACCTAACACAGGAGTAAGCCTAGTAACGCCACCAAATCCATCATTTAGGGAGGTACAAGTTTTGTTACACCTTGTCACGACTTAGCCTAAAAATTATTTCATGATCTGACATGTCCAAGTTATTTGCAAAAGCAATTTCTCAGAGCTAGAAGGACTCATTCCTGAGTAAAGAAATTATAAGCTTCTTCTTCATCAGCTTCTTCTTCTGTCTATTTCCTTTGCAGTTATTGATAACGCTGTATGGGTTAGCTTATGAATGGTAGGTAAAACTCCAGTTCCTCTCTTAATGGCTGCAGTGCCTATTGCTAATCTATGAGCACCATGCCACTACAAGTAGGCCCTAGCCTAGCTAAGTAGGCCTAATGGATGATGGTGGAGGGGTGTGAGGTGTCTTATAAAAATATAAGCCTAAAATGTAGCCTAATAGCACTTCATTATCAATTCAGTTGAAAACCACAAATGCTGTGTTTTTTATATTTAGTTTCCAATGTTATAGCCTAATGCCATTCATCTTTGTGGGGAATGGCTGAGATGGGCCTACAGTACATGATGGTGAATCTATTTTTAAAAACCTAATGCAGAAAGTGGAATAGGCCTATGAAATTGAGCTGCATTGTTATGCTGTTGAGCTACTCCAATATAGGTGTTAGGCCTGGATTGTAGCAAAGGCACACTCTGCATCATATGATCACACAAATTATGTGATAGGCCTATAGGCCTAACAGAATAGATTTTAGTTGTCATTTATAGTAGACAAATGAATGTGCATGCCAAAAAGTGTCTTTTAAACAAATGACCATTTTGGATGCGTTGATACCGATACTTTATAGGCCTACTATCATGCCTGGCCTCATACCCATTTTCATACCTGTAGATACACAGATACACCGATGATACACGCGTCGCGTCGCGTCACGGTCTGTCTGATCAAAAAATTCATAGTTTACCCACCTCTAATTTGACCACTACAGCCCTGGCTGTGAGGGCCCCGTTCCAGTATGCATCTGGCCAGTGTGTTTATACAGTTTATGTGTGTGTGTGTATGTGTGTGTGTGCGTGTGTGTGTAGGGATGCAGGGGACATTACGACGCGTTCCAGTATGCATCTGGCCAGTGTTCAAGTTCAAGTTCAAGTTCAAGTTCAAGTAGGTTTTATTGTCAATTTCTTTACATGCACTGGTCATACAAAGAATTTGAAATTACATTTCTTGCTTTCCCATACAGACATAGACTAATCTAGGTAAGGACATAGTCAGTATAGACATAGACAGTACTTATACATGGACTTATACACAAACCAGGATTTCCTGCAGCACTTTAGGCCTATATTGAAGGCAGCTACCTTTAAAACAGTCCACACCTTCTCTATTCCCCTGAATATAACTTAATTGTATTGTAAATGTGATTTCTAAGATTCCTTTACAAAATGTGTCATATTTCATGTGAAGCAGCATAACATTAAAATTGTCTCGGGGGGCGGATAAAACAGCCTCAAGGGCCTCGAGACGGTTCCCCACCGCTGGTTTATACAGTATATATGTGTGTGTGTGTGTGTGTGTGTGTGTGTGTGTGTGTGTGTGTGTGTGTGTGTGTGTGTGTGTGTGTGTGTGTGTGTGTGTGTGTGTGTGTGTGTCACACACACACACACACACACACACACACACACACACACACACACACACACACACACACACACACACACACACACACACACACACACACTTCTCGTTGTGTTGTGAACACAAAAACCTGTTTTTTTTCCATAGTCATGACATCGCTTGGAAATCAAGGTTTTGCTTGACGGCAACAGCACTTGCAGTTTTGACCATATGTACAGTACATGCACTTGCAGTTTTGACCATGACCGATTATACTTTATTGTCAGTTTTCACCCAAAAAATTTTTGCGTCCCTGAGCAACACTCATACACATTCACATACACATACACATACACATAACATCACATCACAAGACTATTGCACAACTGACAAAAAACAAGAACAAGACAAAACAAAACAAAAACAAAAAAACAGAGGACACAGGCATATGTACAGTATGCTTGTTTTAGGGTCTGAATGTCTCATGACTTGCAAGAGAGCGGCGAGACTCAATTGCTTTTCTTGTCTAAGCAGCTTGCTAAAAACAGGCTGTCAGCTGCTAGTAAATTATCATGCTGGCATCACCAGCAAACATGATGAACGAGACTGCAGATAACTGATGAGCAAATTAAAAAGAAAATTGGTTTCATTGAAAAGTTAACTACCATAGTAGGCTATTACGCTACTATGACATAACATAACATAACACAAATGTGTCATGAAAGCTATAATGAATTTCAGATATTCAAATGTTCAGGTGTGTTCAAATATTCATACATAGTATGTAGTCTAATAGTGATTATATACAGTGCCTTCAAAAAGTCTACACACCCCTCCTCAAATGTCAGGTTTTTGGGATGTGAAAAAATGACAGAAAGACAAATAAATTCACAGCTTTTTCCACCTTCAATCTAAACTATTAACCTGTACAATGCAATTGAGAAACAAGCATAAAGCTTTAAAGGGAAACAATAGAAAATAAAACACTTCAATTAACATGGTTGCATAAATATACACACCCTTAAATTAATACTTAGTTGCAGCACCTTTGGGCTTCTCTGGGCTATTCCAAAACCTCAATCTTATTCTAGTGAAGCCATGCTTTTGTAGACTTAGGCGTGTGCTCGGAGAAATTGTTGTTCTGAAAGATTAACTCCTCTGCATCTTCACCTTTCTACCAGGGGGCCGGAGGTTTTGTGCCACTACCACGGCCCCTGTGGAAATTTTAATAATTCCCTCCTTCCTAATGAAGGCCCCAGTTACAGCTGAAGATAAACAGCACAAAACAACTATGCTGCCACCACCATACTTCATGTTAGGTATGGTGTTATTGTGGTGATGTTTTGCGCCAAACATACCCTTTTGAATTATGACCAAAAAGTTAAATCTTGGTGAGGTAAATTTTGCAAAAAATACTTCTGTAATCTCCCAAATGCATGTGGGAAGATGTGTTATGGTCAGGTGAAACCGAGGTTGAACATTTTGGACATAATTCCAAAAGGTATTTTTGGCACAAAACATCACCGCAAAAACACCATACCAAACGTAAAGTATGGTGGTGGCAGCATTGTTCTTTTGTGCTGTTTTTCTTTAGCTGTAACTGGGGCCTTCATTAAGGAGGAGGGAATTATGAACATTTCCACAGGGGCCGTGGTAGTGGCACAAAATCTTCGGGGCCCCTGGTAGAAAGGTGAATATGCAGAGGAACTAATCTTTCAGAACGACAATTTCTGTAAGCACACGCCTAAATCTACAAAAGAATGGCTTCAACAGAATAATATTGAGGTTTTTGAATGGCCCAGACAAGCCAAAGGTGATGCAACTAAGTATTCATTTAAGGGTGTGTATATTTATGCAACCATGTAAATTGAACTTTTTTATGTTCTATTGTTTCCATTTAAAGCTTTATGCTTGTTTCTCAATTGCATTGTACAGGTTAATAGTTTAGATTGAAGGTGGAAAAAGCTGTGAATTTATTTGTCTTTCTGTCATTTTTTTACATCACAAAAACCTGACATTTGAGGAGGGGTGTGTAGACTTTTTGAAGGCACTGTACCTGTACAGGGCTCTAAATTAACTTTTTCCACCACCAGCCAATTTGGCTAGTGGACATTTTTTCTTACCAGCCAAACAGAAGTTCAACTAGCCATTTTTTTTATCTCGCCAAAATAAACTATGCATTAGCCTAGGTTTTTTTAATTATTATTATGGTCATTTTGTTCAACTATTTCTACAACACAGATACACTATAGGCCTGCATAGGCTAGCCTACTATATGCCTACATAATAAGCATATTATAGGCTATATATTTTTAAATTATTTTTTAACTTCTGCTTTATTTTTTACTTTCATTACTTAGGCCTAATCAGTTTTTTGTTCAATTCCTCTGAAAACAGCTGAATCACATCACACAAGCCACTCACATAAAAGACCTTTAACATACAGTAACCAAGCACACAGCCAAACCACACAGAAGAGATGAGAGGAAAAGGAGGGGAGAGAGGAGTTCTTCTCTACCACGCGCAACAAAATGACAAGAAGCCTAGTTTAACTAAAAGTAAATAATATCTCGGGAATCTTCGCTTCCTTTGTTACTTCCACAGCTTCGTCGTTGGTTGCTTTTTTTGTCTTTACGATGGCGTGGGCTATCCAACTTAGTTGCGCCAGGACTCGGAACATTTCAGAAGACAACTGAACTGACAGCTACGGTCACACTACTCTGAGAGTCAGCTCTCCTCCTCTGCCCTTGTCGCTATTTCGTTCCACAACCACTAATTTTTAACGTCACTATTATTACGGTTAGAATTACTACTAGCATTCACCAACACACAGAACCTTGCTCTAACCCCCGACACATTCTCATCACTCGCACAAAACATAGTCTACAGAACAGAAGTAGCTCTATGCATAATCTGCGTCCTGTTATTGAAACGGTCAGGGCCTCGCTGCTTCAAAAATGCAGCCTGTTACAGCAAGGTTCATATAGTAATAATAGCAGTAGTGACGTTAAAAAAAGGTTGTAGCGAAAGCGACGAGAGCATAGGAGGAGAGCTGCCTGTCAGAATAGTGTGAGCGCAGCTTAGCTGACAGAAGGCTGGTCGTCTGAAATGTTTTCAAACCTGGCGCGCGCAATAGCATGGAGTTGCCGCTCTCTGCACTGGAAAGCCCACGGTGGGAGGCTACCTCGTGACGCTAGGGTCCATGGGTAATGTAGGAAATCTCGCCGTCTAACGTTCGTCAGAGCAGCGGTTTACCGTTCATAATTTACTGTACTCGGGCGCTACTAGCCAAATTGGCGGGTAGGTATTTTTTTCTACTAGCCAAAATTAATTTTCACCCGTGTTTGGCGGGTTGGCGTGTGTTAATTTAGAGCCCTGTACCTGTATATGAACACTGGTTTGTGTTTTTGTGTGTGTTACCATATACAGTGCCTTCAAAAAGTCTACACACCCCTCCTCAAATGTCAGGTTTTTGTGATGTAAAAAATGACAGAAAGACAAATTAATTCACAGCTTTTTCCACCTTCTATCTAAACTATTAACCTGTACAATGCAGTTGAGAAACAAGCATAAAGCTTTAACCCTTTAAGCGCCACACTTTATTTTTCAAAAAAGCTGAATATTGGCATGATAAATTCAAATGACTGTGGCTTGACACTGGTAACAGATAGAGCTTGACTGTCAATTAGACAAATATTGGGGATGACCCCAAGATTATTTTGGGAGTAAATATGCATACCTAATTTGCATATTATGACGTCATATGGTGGCGGCCATTTTGAATTTTTAATAATTTTGGGAAAATATTGATAATTTTCAATAGATTATTGAATTTATTGAGCAATATTTGACATTCCATTACTATCACATAGTGCACATACACTATGGTCAAGGAAATAAGTAGTTTTAGGCAGAATATATATAGTATATAAGCGCCACAATTTATTTTTCAAAAAAGCTGAATGTTGGCATGATAAATTCAAATGACTGTGGCTTGACACTGGTAACAGATAGAGCTTGACTGTCAATTAGACAAATATTGGGGATGACCCCAAGATTATTTTGGGAGTAAATATGCATACCTAATTTGCATATTATGACGCCATATGGTGGCGGCCATTTTGAATTTTTAATATTTTTTGGAAAATATTGATCATTTTCAATAGATTATTGAATTTATTTAGCAATATTTGACATTCCATTACTATCACATAGTGCACATACACTATGGTCAAGGAAATAAGTAGTTTTAGGCAGAATATATATAGTATATATTGTAATATTGCAATAATATAATGCAATAATATTGAAATATATAATGCAACAATTACTACTTTTGCCTGGAGGGCCGAACATGTTTGTATCTGTAACCTGTACCTTTTTAGCTTGTGAAACTTTCACAGAAAGGGTCAGCACACATATTCAATTCATATTTATGCCTATTTTTACATCTGTATGCTACTATGGCCTTTGGAGCAGGCGCTGTATAGGCAGTAAAATGGTTGATCATGGCACAGTCTAGCAGTGGCTTCTACAGTTTGTCACTTACATTTCACAAAACTAATGGGCAAACTGTCAACATAATGGGTATGAAATCACAAGTATCATGTCCATAGTATTGTGTCCAAC
The DNA here is from genome assembly GCF_034702125.1 of Engraulis encrasicolus. NCBI lineage: Eukaryota > Metazoa > Chordata > Actinopteri > Clupeiformes > Engraulidae > Engraulis > Engraulis encrasicolus. Next base: position 29,782 of record NW_026945852.1, on the reverse strand, counting down.
GTAATTAGGCTACGTTATAGCCTGACACCTGAAGCCGATTAGGAACACAATCCCCGCCCCCTCGCGTGGAGAGCGCAGCGCCCTTCCACCCTCTCCCCCGTTTGAGGGAAATATATCGCCACCTCTTTCGTCTCTATTTGCTGTTTTACTGATTTGTATAACTCTTACAAAGACAGTCAAAACGTTGTGACCAGTCTGATTGTCAACAACGAGTCTAAAACATTCATGTTTTAGGGTTGCCTATGCGTCTTCTCTTCACCGTGCGTTCTATTACCAACACCTCTCCATACGGAGATATGGCCACGTTCGCCGCTGCCATCCACCCAGTAGAAGTCAGAAAGAGGGACAGAATGGGTGCGTGTGTGCTGCTTGGTGAACAGTGTTTGTCTGATCCCAGGATTATTGCGTTTGGTTTGCGTCCGGATAGGTGGCTACCCGCATAACCGGGGGTTGAATGGAGGGAGCGCAAGCTAACATAGGCCTACCAGACCCACTTCTCTCACCCCTAATTCCTCCACCAATACCTGTATGGACACTACGACTGCATTCGCCACTACCACCGACTCCTTTGAGATCGGATAAAGTCACCGAATGAGTGTCAATGTGTGTGTGTGCTTAGAGAACATCCTTGCTTCGCATGTCGGCATCACTGCCTTCGGAAGTTTCGCCACGGTAAACAAAGAGTGCTCGTCCGATCATTATCCTCCTCGTGAGATAAAAACTGTCCTTCGTAGTCAAAATAGTCAAATAACATGCTCAGAACTTCACCACGATTCAACTTCTCACTAGCCATGATGAAATAGCTCGCTGATAGTTCACTGAAAAGCAGTGTTGGGAATAACGGCGTTTAAATAAACGGCGTTACTAACGCCGTTACATTTTTCAGTAACGGGTAATCTAACTAATTATTCTTGCTGTCAGTATAACGCCGTTACAATTTCATACACTCCGTTACTGCACGTTACTGTTTTAGGGTAGCCTATGCGTCGTCACCGTGCGTACCAAAACCTCTCCATACGGTCATATGGCCACGTTCGCCGCTGCCATTCACCCAGTAGAAGTCAGAAAGAGGGACAGAATGAGTGTGTGTGTGCTGCTTGGTGAACAGTGTTTGTCTGATCCCAGGATTATTGCGTTTGCGTCCGGATAGGTGGCTACCCGCATCACCGGGGCTGAATGGAGGGAGCGCAAGCTAACATTACCAGACCCACTTCTCTCACCCCTAATTCCTCCACCAATACCTGTATGGACACTACGACTGCATTCGCCACTACCACCGACTCACTTGAGATAGGATAAAGTCACCGAGTGAGTTTAAATGTGTGTGTGTGCTTAGAGAACATCCTTGCTTCGCATGTCGGCATCACTGCCTTCGGAAGTTTCGCCATCACTGCCTTCGGAAGTTTCGCCGCGGTAAACAAAGAGTGCTCGTCCGATCATTATCCTCCTCGCGAGATAAAAACGGTCCTTCAGAGTCAGAATAGGTAAATAACATGCTCAGAACTTCATCATGATTCAACTTCTCACTAACCACGATGAAATAGCTCGCTGATAGTTCGCTGATAACAACACAAACTCAACTCGCACGCTTCGAGAGACAAAGACGCAAAGTGGCTACTTCCGCATTTTGTGGTCGCGTCACAGGTCGCGTCTTTTAGGCTACTGCTTCACGACTCTGTGAACTACAAAATGACGTAATCGTAGTCTTGTTTGAAAGGGTAGCATTTAGTAATAATTAAAATGTAAATACTACATTTAGTAGTAATTTAAAGTTGGATTTAACATGCACATTTTCAGTTGAATTTAAATAAGCCTATTAAAATGTGTTATTTTCTTTTATAAAAAAAGATATACCGGTATATATATTTTGTCCATCCAGTGGCTTTGGTTTATTATGTTGCAATAAATTGTTGTTTGTAACGTCACCTGTCTTTACCGTCCTTCTCTATGTGGTTTATGAAACATGGTCGGGGGGCGAGTAACGCAATAGTTACTTTTACTGGTAACTAGTTACTTTGATACCGGAGTAACTCAGGAAGTAACTCAGTTACTTTTTTGGAGAAGTAACTAGTAACTAGTAACTAGTTACTTTTTCAAAGTAACTTGCCCAACACTGCTGATAACAAACACAAATCCAACTCGTACGCCTCGAGTCAACGACGCAAAGTGGCTACTTCCGCATTTTGTTGTCGCGTCACTTGTCGCGTCTTTTACTGCTTCACCAAAGACTCTGTGAACTACAAAATGACGCAATCGTAGTCTTGTTTGAAAGGGTAGCATGT
>NW_026945852.1:0-22500 GCF_034702125.1 Engraulis encrasicolus | reverse complement strand
TTGTAGACACCCCAGCCTCAAAGGCACATGTCTTGTACAGCCCCTGACATGTGTTTCATCACCTATTGGTCTTTTGCAATCTCAAAGAAGGTATTCCATTAATATGAAGAAGAGATCACCTTTGCTGATCTTATGGTGGACACTTGCTATAGAAGCAGACACATCCCAACAGTCTGGTAGGCCTACCACTGAATACAAATAAAGAGAACAGGACAGCACTCCAAGTCTTGTATTTTAATGCCCGTTAGACGCTTCGGGGTTAACCTTCTTCAGTGTTGGACCCGGGTTCTCTTTATTTCTAATATTCTTGAGGAGTGAGCACCCAGGTTTTTTTTTTACTTTGGTTGAGTTGAGCGTGTTACACCCCTTAGTTTGACTACTGAATACAAACCTGACTGAATTGGAGGCGTTCTGGGTAGAATAATTGCCAACAATTCAGTATTACCAGACTGTACACATTGGATGTATTTTTCCCAGTCTTCCTTTTCCACCATCACTTGCATGAAGGACCTTTGGGGATGTCAGTCTATGTTTGCATTGTCCTCTGTGCACTACAGCAACTGTACAGCAAGTGTCTGCTATACAGGATGTTTACTGCGATGTGCAATAATGTGTATTTGCGTATTTATGAGAGCTGACAGACACCATCATTTCCTTTCCTTTAATAAAAATACTCTACTCTCTACTCTAAAGTCCTCACATGAAGGTGCTGCAGGCTACATCCTCAAAGCAACTGTAAAGCAAGTGCATATTGGTTACAGCAAGTTTGTGCTATATGTTTACTGCAATGTGCAATAATGTGTATTAAGTCTTTGAATATTTATGTAACATGACAGACACCTTAATTTCCTTTGGGATTAATACTCTTCTCTCTACTCTACTCCAAGTCCTCACCTGTACTGAAGGTGCTGCAGACTACATCCAGCATGTGCAGCACTGCAAGGCTAAAATGGTGCTGTAGGTCAGCTGTCCTCAATAATAATAATAATAATAATAATAAGCTTGAAGGTGCTGCAGACTACATCCAGCATGTGCAGCACTGCAAGGCTAAAGTGGTGCTGTAGGTCAGCTGATGTCAAGACTTCAGGCGGTGCACTGCCTTCATGAGAGATGGGGCATAGCCTATCAGCTGCAGTTAGGGCAGAGGAAGGTTGCTCTTTACTCTCTGTGTTGTGTTAATGTGATGTTTTCCCACCTGGATTGGCCACCAAGGAGTCTCTAGTGAGAGTCTTTGGGATGACGTGGAGAAGGCCTTTGGCAGCCTTCAGACTCCACCATCATGGAGAGAAATGAATGCAACACTGGATGGAAATTAATCTTGTGACATTGCAAACACTTATCAAAACAATGCCACAGAAAATGTGTAACCTTAAACAATAAGTTTATTTAAAAAAAAATTTCAGAGGTAAAAAAAATCTATTGGTAAAACACATGCTCACAGATTTTGAAAATAAATCACGACTTTTCCTAACAATAAAGACAGCTAATTTGTTGACACTACGTTATGCCAATCATGTAATCTTGGCTCAAACCTGGTTGACATGTGAACTGAAAACAGGATCATAATCATTTTAAACACACATCGTTGACATGGCTGCTTACAAGCACCTCTCCAGGTCGCATACACAGAAATAATGAGTACACTCCTTTTGACAAGTGATATTTTGCTTACAACAAGAAAGTAAGGTTAATAATACACCTCAAATTACGTATTTGTACATTTCGGTGAAATTATAGGGGTGCAAAGTGACACCCCAATGGAAATAAGAAAAGCAATGTTAGAAAAACTGTTAGTAAAACAATGAAAAGATGTAATATTTAATATGAAGATATTATAAACACTGGCCACAATGGAGTTTAAAAGGTGAATTCCACTTTAAAAAATCATTCATCATTTATTTATGTATTTATTCACACTAATAAACGGAGAGGGACAAGCATACTACAGTGATTACAGTCACAAGAAAATGTATACATTACATTATAACAATATATACCGGTATATGAAGTCTGTTTTGGTTTTGATATGACTTCCAGTGGTTCCCTTGGCTTTGAATTAACCACTTACCATAGAGCCTATGTTATAACCTTACTGTGACCAGAGCCTATGTTATAACCTTAGGCTACTGTCACCAGAGCCTATGTTATAACCTTACTGTCACCAGAGCCTATGTTATAACCTTACTGTCACCAGAGCCTATGTTATAACCTTACTGTCACCAGAGCCTATGTTATAACCTTACTGTCACCAGAGCCTATGTTATAACCTTACTGTCACCAGAGCCTATGTTATAGTTATAACCTTACTGTCACCAGAGCCTATGGTATAACCTTACTGTCACCAGAGCCTATGTTATAACCTTACTGTCACCAGAGCCTATGTTATAACCCTACTGTCACCAGAGCCTATGTTATAATCTTACTGTCACCAGAGCCTATATTATAACCTTACTGTCACCAGTGCCTATGTTACAACCTTACTGTCACCAGAGCCTATGTTATAACCTTACTGTCACCAGAGCCTATGTTATAATCTTACTGTCACCAGAGCCTATGTTATAACCTTACTGTCACCAGAGCCTATGTTATAACCTTACTGTCACCAGAGCCCATGTTATAACCTTACTGTCACCAGAGCCTATGTTATAATCTTACTGTCACCAGAGCCTATGTTATAACCTTACTGTCACCAGAGCCCATGTTATAACCTTACTGTCACCAGAGCCTATGTTATAATCTTACTGTCACCAGAGCCTATGATCACCTTACTGTCACCAGAGCCTATGATAACCTTACTGCCACCAGAGCCTATGTTATAACCTTACTGGCACCAGAGCCCATGTTATAACCTTATTGTCACCAGAGCATATGTTATAAGCTAATTGTAATGGCTATATCTTAATCTGTTACTGAAGGCTCTCTGTAATGTCATAGCAATGTATTTATGATGTAGTTGATTCTTTCCAGCAAAGTGTGAACGGGCCCGCCGGTAGGCCCATCTGCAGTAAGAGGCTACTTCCCAGTGTTTTCCAAGCTGAAAAAGATATTAAAAACACAAAGATGTGAAGATCATGTAGGTACATTAGCGTACGACTGCCAATTTAGCAACAGGTTACTGACATAGACAGACAGTTAATGAGTGATTAAGGTGGTTAAAGTATGATGCTGTTACATCGGCAGGAATACACTTATAATTATGAATAACATTTCACCATGAATATGATTTTCTCAACTGTAATTGCAATTATTTCAACACAAATAAAGAAAGTATTTCTCAAGACCAATAACTAACAATTTCTGTCAGTTAACAATCACTGAAATATTGCACACATGATGTTGCATGGTTTTACTTACTGTAATTTCTCAAGTCTGTAGTTTGGGTCTTCCACCAGAGCAGAGATCTGCTTAACTGCTGAGGCTCCTAGTTTATTCTTATCCAGATACAGCTCTATCAGGTGTGATGAGGGGTTTGATGCCAGAGCTGATGTCAGATGAGCACAGCCCTCTTCTGTTACACTGCAATCCCTAAGGCTAGAGAGGGAGAGGGAGAGAGAGAGAGAGAGAGAGAGAGAGAGAGAGAGAAAAAAAACAGTCAGACAGAGAGACAGTCAGACAGAAAGACAGAAAGACAGAGCACTACACAAAAGGTACGCAAAGTCTCATGCAGACGCACATTGATCACAAGAACCGAAACAAATATGTGCACAGAACCAGTGGTATTGACATACACAAACATCTGTTTTAAAGGGACACACCACCCCCAGGTGCACAGTCCAGGAAGCACAATGACAAATATCATGTATGCAGGTAGTACTGCCGTGGAGGTAGGCACACTATGGACACACACACACACACACACACACACACACACACACACACACACACACACACACACACACACACACACACACACACACACACACACACACACACACACACACACACACACACACACACACACACACACACACACACACACACACACAAGAAGTAATCCATATTGTGATATTCCCTTTTCCCCATGTCACCCAGCACTAGTGGATATGGTGCAGGAGTGAGACACATGGCAGCACAGAGTGCAGAGTTAACGCCAGAGTCAGACATGATGCAGACAAAACACCAGAGTCAGACATGATGCAGACAAAACACCAGAGTCAGACATGATGCAGACAAAACACCAGAGTCAGACATGATGCAGACAAAACACCAGAGTCAGACATGATGCAGACAAAACACCAGAGTCAGACATGATGCAGACAAAACACCAACATGATGCAGACAAAACACCAGAGTCAGACATGATGCAGACAAAACACCAGAGTCAGACATGATGCAGACAAAACGCCAGAGTCAGACATGATGCAGACAAAACACCAGAGTCAGACATGATGCAGACAAAACACCAGAGTCAGACATGATGCAGACAAAACACCAGAGTCAGACATGATGCAGACAAAACACCAGAGTCAGACATGATGCAGACAAAACACCAACATGATGCAGACAAAACACCAGAGTCAGACATGATGCAGACAAAACACCAGAGTCAGACATGATGCAGACAAAACACCAGAGTCAGACATGATGCAGACAAAACACCAGAGTCAGACATGATGCAGACAAAATGCCAACATGATGCAGACAAAACACCAGAGTCAGACATGATGCAGACAAAACGCCAGAGTCAGACATGATGCAGACAAAACGCCAGAGTCAGACATGATGCAGACAAAACACCAGAGTCAGACATGATGCAGACAAAACACCAGAGTCAGACATGATGCAGACAAAACACCAGAGTCAGACATGATGCAGACAAAACACCAACATGATGCAGACAAAACACCAGAGTCAGACATGATGCAGACAAAACACCAGAGTCAGACATGATGCAGACAAAACACCGGAGTCAGACATGATGCAGACAAAACACCGGAGTCAGACATGATGCAGACAAAATGCCAACATGATGCAGACAAAACACCAGAGTCAGACATGATGCAGACAAAACACCAACATGATGCAGACAAAATGCCAACATGATGCAGACAAAACGGCAGAGTCAGACATGATGCAGACAAAACGGCAGAGTCAGACATGATGCAGACAAAACACCAGAGTCAGACATGATGCAGACAAAACACCAGAGTCAGACATGATGCAGACAAAATGCCAACATGATGCAGACAAAACACCAACATGATGCAGACAAAATGCCAGAGTCAGACATGATGCAGACAAAATGCCAACATGATGCAGACAAAATGCCAGAGTCAGACATGATTCAGACAAAATGCCAACATGATGCAGACAAAACACCAGAGTCAGACATGATGCAGACAAAACGCCAGAGTCAGACATGATGCAGACAAAATGCCAGAGTCAGACATGATGCAGACAAAACGCCAGAGTCAGACACACGTTACATGATGCTCAACGTTCAGAGCAGCAGTGAGTGATATAATCCAAAGTCAAGTGAATAGGAATGCAGTGTGTTCACAACACACACACACACACACACACACACACACACACACACACACACACACACACACACACACACACACACACACACACACACACACACACACACACACACACACACACACACACACACCTAGCAGAGAGTCACAGTTCAGTAGTCTGATGGTTGTGGGGTAAAAACAGTTTCTGCTTAAGCTTCAGTTTGTGTTTCTGTTGGTGTCTGTGCTCACCTTAGTTTTTGTAGTTTACAGTCTGGATTGCTGAGTAGAGTAGAGATCTGCTTCACACCTGAATTCCCTGGTGTACTACCAGTCAGATGCAGCTCTCTAAGGTGTGAGGGGTTTGAAATCAGCGCTGAAGTCAGAGCAGCACATCCCTCTTCTGTTATACTGCAGTGCTCAAGCCTGGAGAGAGGGATAGAGAGATGGAGAGATAAAGAAGAGGAGGTTGAAGGGTAAATAATGAGAGACAGAGAGAGCAGGACACTGTTTTGGCACCTTCTGTTACTTAGACCAGGAGGTTTCAACTGGTTCTGACCCAGGGACCACCATTCAGACTAAGCAGTGGTCTACTGTGTGTATGTACACATTCCAGTGAGGGGAGTACCTTCGGCACCAAAGAGTTAACAACTGGTTCTGGCCCAGGGGGTGGAGACTGAGAGAGAGTCTGTGGCCCACTGTGTTTGTATCCATGTTACAGAGGGGGGAGTCCCTTCTACACCTTAGCAGAGAGTTAACATGAGGGTCACTGAATAGGAAAAGGTCCCCACACATGAGGGTCACTGAATAGGAAAAGGTCCCCACACATGAGGGTCACTGAATAGGAAAAGGTCCCCACACATGAGGGTCACTGAATAGGAAAAGGTCCCCACACATGAGGGTCACTGAATAGGAAAAGGTCCCCCACACATGAGGGTCACTGAATAGGAAAAGGTCCCCACACATGAGGGACACTGAATAGGAAAAGGTCCCCACACATGCGGGTCACTGAATAGGAAAAGGTCCCCCACAGGCACCACCCCCTACTTCCAGTTTAACAGATGAGGAGCCCCCACCTCCAAATTAATACACTGGTGTAGCAAACTATCAAACTGTACTTTTTGATGATTTACTAGAATCACCTGTAATATCAACATATCAACCTGAAGTCGCCTTCTGCAGTTTGTGTAAGTTTGCGGGGTGCCTGCGGCATGCCTGTCTCAAGATCTACACAATAATTTACACAAATGTTGTTTAAGTCCTCTCTAGGTGTTAATGATTTTCATCTCAGAGTACCAACAATCAACACAAATGTGAATACCGCTAAGTCTCCCGCAGCACGTGAAGTCAGTTTTTGTCGTGAGATTTTATCCCCATGATGCTCATTCTACTCAATAAAAAGTTCCATGTGGGGAATTCTGACAGCAGAGTGTGAAAGTGGTCTGGAGAGTCACCATTCACTAACTAATGACTCATTATAGCATCAGCTGACTCAGGACAGTCATTACTTACCTTTTAATCCTGCCTGTGACCATTTAAGGACATATGTTCCTTTAAGGACATTTGCTATGCAACAAAACTGGTATGGAAGGATGTAATACCCACCAAGTACTAAAACACTCACTGGTGCATTAAGTTGGATCTGGCAGCTTTTTAAGTGTATAGTAGTTTAAATCCATAACAACTTACAGACCATCAGCAATACTGCCATGGACCACTAGTGGGCAGCAGAATACTGGTTGGAAACCCCTGATTGTACACACACACACACACACACACGCACACGCACACGCACACACACACACACACACACACACACACACACACACACACACACACACACACACACACACACACACACAGGGATTGGGAGATGCTTGCATGTGCACAACTGTGTGTGACCGAGTGCACAGACTAAAGTACTGTCTGAGTAGCAATGCACCATATAACACTGTGCACCTTATATCAGATGTGTAAAGCTGACATAACATGCACATGGCAACATATTTGTGTGTATCCTGCAGCAAGTACAGTATACCCCGGGCCATAGAGGGAGGGGAGACAATGAGAGACAAGAGGGCAAGTTCACACACACACATGCAGGTACAAACACACATGACCAAACACAAGCACACTGGAATGGACACACACACATCAGCTGCTGCCCCACCCCCCACCCCCACCCACACACACACACACATTCCATCTCATTGTTTTCGTGATGAACTATAATAGTGTTTAGTGTGCTTCCTCACACACTCTTTGGTGTCATTACTTACCCCAGTTGCTGTAGTTTACAGCTTGGTATCCTGAGTAGAGCAGAGATCTGCTTCACTCCCGAGTCTCCAAGTGTATTCCTATCCAGATCCAGCTCTCTCAGGTGTGAGGGGTTTGAAATCAGCGCTGAAGTCAGAGCAGCACAGCCCTCTTCTGATATACTGCAGTACTCAAGCCTGGAAAGAGGGATAGAGAGAGAGGGAGAGATATAGAAGAGGTGGTAGAAGGGTAAATAATGAGAGACAGAGAGAGCAGGGCATTGTTTTGGCACCTTCTGTTACTTAAGGCGGATTCATACTTGGCGTGACTGGCGCTACCCTCCTTCATACCTCACTCGCGACCAGGGGCGTAGCACCATATTTGGGGCCCTAGGAACAACTTCTTTCATGGGCCCCCCTACTCACACCCCCCAACCCCCCCCCGCCCCCACGCGAACGCGCGACTAATATTGTCATCCTCCTTGCCTTCCTCAGAAAACCCCTCTAGGCCTATGCTTTCCTCCCCTTCACTTGAATCATCCTCATTTTCAATCATATGATAGCCTATCACAGAACAGACATAATGTCCTTATTTTTCACATCACCAGTTGTGAAAAGTCTGCTATCATATTCATAGAGATGACTTTTAATCACTTCATCACTATGGTGTGAGGGGGAGGAGAGAGACTGGTAAATCTCTCTTCACAATGCATTTAGCCTAATATTTCGTGCACTAAGGAGACATGAGACATTGATATAGAACTGAACTTTCTTCAATATGCATCCCTGAACAGAAACAAACGCGCTCGCACACATTCATTCACTTGCACTGGCCCGCTGCACGCACCCGCACGTCATTTGTCCGTTAGTTGTTTTTTGGGAGAGCAAGGAATAGAGAATCAGCTGTGATTTACTGGCAGAAGCTTACTATGGAATGTCGCTTAAAATAGGCTGGAACAAAAGTATCGCTGTTTGGATTTGATGCCGTTATTCTCAACCTTTTAAAGTCAGGGCACCCCGAACCTAGTCACATCATTATTTACTGCATAGGCTATAGTTTCAGATTTAAATTGGCCAGTAACTATTTCACAGTAGCCTACCTTAAATAGGGTAATTGTCATGAGCACTCAATGCAGATAGGCTACCTGCTCAGCACGGAGGTAGGTAGGCTACTCTGCCTATCTTTTGTATTGCGCTTTGCGCAGATTAGAATGGCGTCAGCAGCATTCAAAACGCAGACTGGTGCCCCGTCAAAATCTCGTCATTTATTTACCACACTTCAGCTACAATGGACGTTGTCAGATGGCCAGGGAAAGTAACCAGAGATTTCCTATTGAGAGTGTTGAGACCGCAAAATGAAAGCAGAATGATGGTTCAGGACTGACAGCTCGCACCGCCACCTTGACATTGGCAACTGATGAACGTGACGTTGATTAATATCGTTACGAGGGCATAATCAATCTGCAAATGTGATGCACCCGATTGAGAAACTGCTTTTCCTCAACATTAGGATATCAGGCTAGCTAAAATAGGCTCACCTTCTCTCAAGTTCGCACAATTTGCATCTGCTGTGGCAGGGGGCATCTTCACGTTTGTGACATTTTCTTGATTCATTTTACAAATTAGCTTTGCTATTTGGATATTTGAACCAACATCGACCCTATGTTGGTTTTGTGACTTGTTATGAATATATCAAAGACAAATATGGGTTCAATAGACTATCACAATTATTAGTCCATGAGCCAGACCACCGATCGCAATCGAAAGGGTGGGCAAAGTCTTGTTGGTATTTTATTATTTCTATATACAGTGAGTCCAATATGTATTTGATCCCTTGCTGATTTTGTTGGTTTGCCTACTAACAAAGACATGATCAGTCAATAAATGTTATGATAATATGTATTCTAATATGGAGAGACAGAATATGAAAAGGAAAATCCAGAAATTAACTGAAGAGAATATATATTAATTTATTTCCATTTCATCGAGCAAAATAAGTATTTGATCCCCTGCCAGCTGATTACAGTTCCGGGCCCACAGACCAGATGGGCACTTCCGATCAACTTGTCATCTGAATTAAAGACACCTGTACATACTAACATGCATAAAAGACACATTGAATCAGCAGAATCAGTCCATAGTATGAGTGAATCACTCACACTCCAACCTCACCAGCATGGGAAAGACCAAAGAGTGGTCAAATGATATCAGGGACACGATTTTAGACCTGAACAAAGATTAAATGGGCTGCAAAGCCACAAGAAAGAGACTGGGTATTAATGACCCAGCTGTTGATGCATTTTTTCCAAAATGTGAGGAATACAAAATGACTATCCATCAGCCTGTCTGGGGTTCTATACAAGATTTGACCTTTTGTAGGGATTTGATAATCATGAGAACAGAAAGAAATCACCCTAGAGCTATACGGTATGAACTAGGCAATGATATCAAAGCTACTGACCAAAATCACTGAGAAAACGACTGGTAGCACTTAATGCCACAGAGGTTTAAAATCCTGTAGTGCACACATGGTACCTTTACTTCAGAAGGAACCTGTGCAGTCCCACTTGAGGTTTGCCAACGGACATCAGGCTGATTTAGGATACGATAAGGAGGTGCTGTAGTCAGATGAAACCAAAATCAAGATATTTGGCATTATCACAATTCAATGTGTTTTGAGAAAGAGTACTACTGTCTATGATCCCAAGAACACCCTCCTCACCATCATGCATGAAAGTGGTATCATTATGGTTTGAGGGTGTGTGTGTGGCCAAGGCACAGGAAAACTTCACATCGTCAACGAATGGATGGAGGGAGACATGTAATGTGCAAACGTCCTTCCCTCCACCACTACACTGAAGGGTGGGCCATTTTTTGGATCTCCCAACATGACAATAATACACAACATACAGTCAAAGCAACGAAGGAGTGGCTCAATAAGAAGCATATTAAAGTCGTGAAGTAGCCTAGACAGTCTCCAAATATTAACCCTATAGTAATTCTATGGAGAGAACTGAACCTCCCATTTGCCAAGCTACAGCCACAAACTATTAATGTTTTAGAGATAATGTGCAAAGAAAAATGGGCAAAAATATTTTCTACTATATGCACAAACATTATCATCAACTAAAAGAAGCATCTGACCTCAGTGCTAGACAACTAGAGCTTTGCCACAAAGCACTTTATCTTCTTTAGCTAGAGGGGTCAAATACTTATTTGCCTAAATTAAATACAAATAAATTAAAATATGTTAATTTAAGTTATTTTCTGGAATTTATTTTTGATATTCTGTCTCTCCATGTTTGAATACATATTATCATAAATTTATAGACTGATCATGTCTTTATTAGTGGGCAAACCGGCAAAATCAGAAAGGGATCAAATACATATTGGACTCACTGTATGTCCAGTTTATGAATTGGTATGATAACCTTTGCAGAACAGTAGCTTTATCATATTTATCATGCATTTCTTATTTGAACCAATTTACACTAAAAACGCCTAGGCTAATTTGCTAATATCTTGATAAATTGAACATAAAAATGACTGTGAGGTAAATATATTTATAGGAAAAGTTGTTATACAAAATTCTTAGATAGTTCAAAGGGCACGTCACACATATTTCCCACTTAATTTAGTTCAGGCCCCCATTTTCACTGACTTTTCATTTAAAAATGAAGGTTTATTTCACAAGAGTGAAAATACTGGTAGATTGGGTAAAAAAAATAAAACTTCTATGCCTCACCACACAAATTTCCCAGTACATTACAATACAGGTGGGTTTTGTATTACAAGTTTCCTTAAAAGTTATGTTTCATTATCCGAACAAAGTGTAATGTACTTAAATGTGAACTAATTTAAATACACACCCGAATTTGATATGTAGACAAAGACCTATTGGCCCCTTGAGACATGAGTTAGATTCCCCACCCTTGTATTATAAACTATATTATATCAGGGGGAATTGTCACATTCTTCTGATCTCAAGAATTTCTACTGTAGATGATCATGCCAATATGGAACACATTGTGACAAAATAAAAAGGGAACTTTCAAAAAGGGCCTTTTTTCGTCCAATACTGCGAAGGGGCAGGTGCTTTAGCACCACCAAGTCTGTTCCTAGATCTGTGCATGCCTATGATACAATCACTTGGGTTTGGAAATCTAACAGTAAAAGTAAAGTCCCAAATCAACAGACTGACCCGCTCTGCACTGAAAGTAGTGGGGGTGATGGATCACCCCACCTTCCAAGCAAAATTCTGTATGAAGAGTCCAGAGAGCAGGCCAGTAACGGAGAATAACAGATTACATGTTTCACGATTACATTATTAACACTCAAAAAATAGAGTTACTTACAGTAACTTACAGTTACTGATTTAGTGTCTGGTAATGAAAATAAGTGGTGGTTTCTAAATTCATATGTTATGCTATTCTCAAATTTTGATCATTCCACACATTACCAGAAACCCAGAGAAAACACATAATGTGCATAATGTGTGTGTCTGTGCCTGACAGATGGAGTTTACTCTATGAGTCTGCTTGCATTGGTCTCCTTCTACTCAAATGTCTACCTTCATCTGGCTGTCCCTGCTGGTAACTCTTATAATATTGTCTTCGGCTGAGTTTCCCAAAAACACTTAAGTAGTAAGAAGTAGTACTTAAGTACGAGGCACCCTTAGACAATATCAGGGATAGACATCAATTCAAGTTTATACAATACCTTTTCTTGTACATGCATGCTTAAACATAACACATGTGTGAGGAAAAGGCCTATACACTTTTAGTGTTGATGTGTATATTCCTGATATACTTAAGTTCTATAACCTCCAGTAATTGAATTTGCTGAAATTACTGTAAATGAGTACTTTGATGATTAAGTTGTAATTTCCAAACTAGTTATTAAAATGGGTGATTTTATTTTTACTCAAATTACAATTTGGCCCAAGTATTTTACTTACATCTACCTTGAGTACTGAGAAAGGCAAAATTGAAATAAAGGGGACAATCTGTTGGACATGAAGGGAAATTGTGTGTTATTACCATTTACCATAAATTATCTATTTTGGACTAATCTATTGGATGACTATCTAGGGCCCGCCGGCCCCATACCATTAGTCCGACAGCCCACAGACGGTACACAATAGAGTTGCAAGCGACTGGCTGAGAATAGTACAGTATACACCAGGGAAAAGATCTGAGGGAGTAGCAACGCAGCCTGAAAACAGTTTTTTAGAAGATATACAAGACTTATTATTTGTTAACAAAACGTATTCATCAATGTAATCTCAAAACTGGGAATTAAATGCAATCCACCAGACTATTTCCTTTGGTAGGCTTCCCAGCCTTTGAAATTGAAGGTCCCAGACCCAAACACAATGAAATCCAGACCCATAAATTCAGAGTAATGGGCTGTTGTATCAATGAGCTGACCCTAGGCCTGCAACTTTGCTACACCAGGGCACACAGAATTTTTTTGTCACGATCGCCAGGTTAATGGAAAATGACTTGTGTAGAGATAGACAGAGGTCACGAAGGGTGCTATTTAAGGAAAGTGGTAGAAAGACAAACTGAAAGTAACTAACTTTTACTCAAATTACATTTTTTTAAGTATTTTTTTTAACTTTTACTCAAGTAGATTTTTCAAGAGGTATTTTTACTTCTACTTTGAGTAGAATTTGAACCAAGTAATGGTATTTTACTTAATTACATTTTTTAGTACTCTTTCCACCTCTGATGGCCTCCCACTGCATATGGGCCTGCCGACAGTCCAATTCACTCTTGGCTGAAAACGCTCAACTACATTATAACACCATTGCTAACAATGCAGGAAGTCTTAGGTAATCGATTAAGACTTGGCCATTACCATTTGGTGACAATAAAGTCATAACCGAGGGACTGCGTTACGACGTTAAAGCCACCCTGGCTGTCATGGCACCGCATGACAGCCGGGGTACACCACATGACAGTTTTCTTGAACTACTTTGTACCCAGTGCGAGTACCGCTGAGCCACCAGGTTATGTGAAGCGTCCTTGGGTGTTTTGAAAGGCGCTATATAAAACGAAAGTATTATTATTTGATAGGGAATATCTTAACATGAAATACAAATTTTCTAATGTAAGGGGGAGAGGCTAGGGCTACAATAGAAAATAATGTAGGCCTAAAGTAAATACAAAAAATAATCATAAAAACACAAAAGGACAGTGCAGGCCGTGGAAAGCTCAGAGCCTTAAAGCTCATAATGAGATCAGAGCTCTTTCAAACAATCTCATTTTCATCAGCTATGACAGGACTTGAAGCTGTCCATGGATGTATTCATGAAGCATTTAGGTGCCAACTCTACATAGCGTCGACAAATACGTAGAACATAAATACAACCCGCTACCAGCTTTTCTGCACTCAGCATGGAGCAGTGGTGTAGTCTACGTAGAACGCGGGTATAGGAGTATACCCACTTCTAAATTTCAGGGATTTCAGTATACCTTCTTAAAATTGATTGATCCATTGTTTTGAATAGCACAAATATATACAGTATACCCACTTCAAAAAATGCTCAAATATACAGTATACCCACCACAAAAAAGTAGACTACACCACTGACATGGAGAGTGTGAATCAAGCCAACTTCCAGCATGTGAGGACTGCCTCCTCATGCATGCTATGTTTGCCAACTATCAGGCTGGCATCTTGAGAGCAAGTCTTCAGCAACATCCACAAATCCCAAGCCCACTTGACCATGGCTGGGCCAACTATGAAAATGACCAGCTCACTATACTGCCCTACAATTTCAGAACACAGTATAATTCAAAATGGCAAAATGAGAAAAAAGGCTGTAGCCCCTTAATGCGCGCCGTACCTCCAGTGGCACGCTGTAATAGTCATTGAAATGTACCTACCATAGCACTACAATACTATGACACAACACAGGCCCTTTAGTAATGCACCACGACTTGGTCATTACCATACTGGTAACAACAAATGTATAAAGCCGCATCTTAAGGGGTTAAAGTTTCCTTTCTGGCCACGCAACTGTGTTGGAGGTAAAGTGGTGATGACACTTCCATATAATACTTGTTTATGGTGATTTATGCACACAAGAAAAAATTCTCATTACTTTTTAGCTTAAAAATCATTATACTGCGACGTTCTGTTATGGTATTACTGTCTACACCAAAACCACGGTGTCACTGGAGAAGTGCAGTGTAAAACGCGTTATACTGCGTTCTTGGCTAGTACGACGTAACCTCCTAAACCCAAAAGGCGCAGTATAATCAGTTTTTATTGTTTTTTTTCTGAAACAATCGACCAAAAAATTTTAACACAAAAAAAGAAGGTATTTTTAAGCAAATTTCCGGTCTAAACCCATTTTGGACCATTTTCAAGATACTTCGTTCTGATATTGTAGGGCAGTATACAGTGGATGCGGCAACCTCCAGCCCCTGAGGCAGTGCTACAACTGATGTCTTGCAAGTGCAGCCATCAATGTAAACTGCCGGATTGCCAATGTCTGAGAAGTAGCTCAAAATGCACAACCCTCTTAAAATTTCAGACATCTTGAGGACTGAAATAATGCTCTTCAGTTTATTTTAATGTTGTTAATGTGTATTTGTTCATGGTGTTTGTTCATGTTATTATTCTTGCTGTTGCAGGACAAGTTTAATGAAAAAGTAAAAAACGGATTTCATATGTTATCCTTTTTATCACATTTTGTCATTGACATAGTGCTGAAGTGATTCTATTAGGCCTATTAGTGTGGTCTAACAACCCCTGTAGGGTCTTAATAGAAGGGAAAGCATCCCTGAGGTAATTCAAGCACCCTGTGTGGTCAACAAACTACATAATAGCAAAGAACCACAATACCGATTTTCACATTTCCATTTTACTGGTCCACCATTTCAACACATGATAACTACCAAAAAGCTACCTGTTTGCAATGGTTATCATGCCAAACTGTTAACTTGAGATGTCCAAGAAGTCAAAAAAACAGATTAGAACTTGCCCACCCGTTCGATTGCGAGAGGTCAATTTTTGGGTCCTGGCTCAAGGCCTATACAGGCAAAAAATGTTTGGCTATAATATTTTTTTAATCTGACTCCGGCTATCAGTAGGCCACACGGAATGGGAATGAGATAACCAGTTAGCCTACTGTAGGCGGTAATTTTGACATTTGGGCTCACCTTTCTTGCAAGAAATCAGCAGCAGTTGCTTCATCTGGTTTCCCCTGTCTCTCTTGCCTTTCTATTCTTTTTGTGAAAGCCTGGTGTTTTAGACATCTTTCATTGTTAACCGGCTGCTGCGTTTAATGCCTATAATGAAGTGAGTGAGTGTTGATTAGCATATTGTGCAATCAAAAGTCCGCGAGAGGGCGGACTAAACCAATGCGTACTGATGATGGGGGTGTTTGATATATATTGTAGCCTATTTGCAGGCTAGGATATCCAATTTAACAGATGTATTTCCAGAGAACATTTAAATTACATAAATTACCAACATGTATTGACACATTATTGTAAAAATAATGTTAAAAAAGCAAAACATCATGCTAAACAACATTTTACATAGGGGCCCCCCGGTGGGCCCCCCAGGTGGGCTGGGCCCTGAGAATGAGTCGGGGTTTTCCCCCCCTGTTCCACGCCGCTGCTCGCGACGATGGCGCGCGCCGTCACGTGACCCAAAATTTCGACACGCCCCACGTCGTAAGCTCAAAATTCCGCGCGTGTCGCATCGTCGTGCACAAGAGGATTTTTCTAACTTGGCGCGCGCCAAAGCGGAAACAGCTGACAGAAACAACAGGAAGAATGAGCAGGATCAACGAGGAAGAGAGAGAGGTGACCGAGTGGGTCAGGCTGCCAGTGTGCTCTTTTTTGTACTTTGTATATAGCCTAGCCTATATATTTTTTTCTTATTCATATTTCACACTTATTTGAAACATGTGCGTCAATTTGTGTCAAATTGGCAATAAACCTCATCAGAACTACAACCTGTGTTTGGTTATCTATTCCTTTGTGACACAGACGGCAAACCAACCCGTCAAAATGTTAAATGTGAAAGGAGATATGGCGAAAATACGCCGATATTAATTTCTCGTGGGGTTGTTGTGAGACACTGTTTATGAGCTCACTTGTTAAATGTTATGGCAAGACAATGGCTGCGTCCCTGAGGAAAAAAAGCCAACATGAATTTCTCGTGGGGTTGTTGTGAGACATGTGAGCTCGCTTATAGGCCTATGTAAAATAGCCTACATTGGCTACGTGCCAGGCGAAAATAAGCCGACATTAATTTTTCGTGGGGTTGTTTTGGGACACTGTACGATAGTTTCAATAGCCCATAGGCTTCTGCCATCGCGCCATTTTTTTGTTTGTTCTAGACTTCATGTGTAGGCCTATGTTTTAATATGAATACTGGGCAGATAGGATGTGTGAACGAGGGAGTGTGACGACAAGACCGACAGGCATATTTTTCCAGTTGCCAGGATCCTGAGTGTACAAGCAAGTCTCTCTTCCAAACTGACAGGGCTGCGGTGTGTGCGACTGTGTTTAATGAAGGGTTTTATGCGACGAGCCAACTCGTCGAAACGGTGAACTGTCATTCTGAAGTAGCCAAAGTGCTTCTCCTCATCAATCTGTGTCATTGGCAGAACAAGGACAAAGAACTCACCAGTCTCCTCTCTGTTCTGGTGCAAAGGATGAACATTCCACCGTCTCTTCTGTTTTTGCCTCCTCCTCGCTCTGCGACGCATATACCGTTCTATATTCAATACGATTTCATTTCGTAGCTGGCACACTTCCACTAGCAACTCACGTGACAGCACTGCTGGCATTGTGTATGCTTTCTTCGTTCCTCGCGCGGTTCTTGCCGGCCTTCAGTTCTTCTCCTTTTCTCAACAGTGACGCCCGCTGGTCTGGAGAGAATTGCATTTGTGGCGCAACTGGCGTTTATAAGTATGAATAGTCTGGCGCAAGTGATGACGTCATTAATGGTTCTCGCGCCAAATGCGCCAAAGTGCGCACGTGAAGTATGCAGAGCCCTTTAGACCAGGAGGTTTCAATTGGTTCTGGCCCAGGGACCACCATTCAGACTAAGCAGTGGTCTACTGTGTGCATGTACACATTCCAGTGAGGGGAGTCCCTCCGACACCAAAGAGTTAACAACTGGTTCTGGCCCAGGACGTGGAGACTGAGAGGTAGTCTGTGGCCCACTGTGTTTGTATCCATGTTACAGAGGGGGGAGTCCCTTCTACACCTTAGCAGAGAGTTAACATGAGGGTCACTGAATAGGAAAAGTCCCCCCCCCCCCACACACACATGAGGGTCACTGAATAGGAAAAGGTCCCCCACACATGAGGGTCACTGAATAGGAAAAGGTCCCCACACATGAGGGTCACTGAATAGGAAAAGGTCCCCACACATGAGGGTCACTGAATAGGACCCCCCCCCCACACACACACACACACATGTCATGAGGGTCACTAAAAAGGTCCCCACACATGAGCATCACTGAAAAGGTCCCCCACACATGAGGATCACTTAATGTGAAAAGGTCCCCACACCCCGTGCTGCCATGAGCATCTATGTTCATGTATGTGAGCAGGTTGTCTCCTGTTCAACAGTCTGTGATCACTTGCTTCATTGGACAGGGTGTATACCATATGTTACCTGCCTAACTGAAAAGTTAGTACGAGGTGAAAACTAACCAACCAGGCACCACCCCCTACTACCAGTTTAATAGATGAGGAGCCCCCACCTCCAAATAAATGGCTAATTAGGCGAGTACATTTAGGGTTTAACCCCAAACAAATTGATACAAAAGGTTTTTTTATGGATTCTATTACTATTGGACCTGCTAAATGACATACTAAAAATCTAGTAAAATCTGACTTTGGGAAATGAGTTTTTTCAACATAGCTGCCATAGGCTTATTATAAGGGTCAAGAGATACTCCAGGTGAATAGGCCAAAAATTTTAGCTTGCAGATATCACCATGAAACTTAATCCAGTGATTACTCACATATTTGTGAGAAAAAAATGTATTGCAAGTTTTCTGAAATGTTATGTTTTAATATGGTAATTGGACTATATCTAATTAAACATGCATTAAATTTCAAAATGCAAAAACTCAAAATCTGAAAAAGCCAAGCTCAAAATTACTCTTTTATTTTGTTTCTAGTAAGCCAGAAGATATCTTCAGAAGAGATTATGGACATCTCTTTTTGTTTTGTAGTAAATCTAAAAATCTTTGTGCAGACTCACCAGCTAGCATTTTTTTTTCAAAACATGATTATTTAACATCTCTCTTAGATAAATAATTAAGTTTTATGTTTCTCAAGTTCTTCCAGACATTCTTTGAGTCTGGTGGTATCATTCTTAGCATTTATCAAGGGCAAGGTCAGCTGTCCTCAAATCATAGCCTCTCCACAGAGGTGTCCTAAGGGCTGGTGCCTGGATTCCTATTTGCCATGTACACCACATCACTGGGCCATGTTATCTGTTCTCACAGCTTCTCATACTACTGTTACACCGATGAAGCACAGTTACTTTGTGCCAGATGACACGGTCACACACATTTCCGCTTGCCTCTCTGAACTATCCACAAGTATGAAGGAATGCAACCTTCAGTTGAACCTCGCCCAAATGCACTGCTGGTGATCCCAGCCAAAGATTTAGGTTGCCATGATATCAAACTCAATATGGATTCTGCTACTGTTGCCTCAAATAAGGCCACAAGAAATCTAAGTGTCATTGTTGATGACCATCTATCATTCTCTGACCACATAGCCTCAGTTTCCCAGTCATGTCCTCTTTTTCATGCCCTAATCGAATACAAGCCCCTGACCCTTGCCTATGAAGCTACAACAGGCCCTACTCTGACATACGCGAAAGCTATGCTAAAGCCAGGACATTGTCTGTCTCCAGTACCAACCGTTTCACCTTGCCCTCTACTTACACATGTAGTGGCTCCTGTCTATTCAGTTCAGCTGCTGAAAGACCCAAAATACCTAGTGACACCATGATTCATTACTGATGATGTGCCCTGACAAACAGCACATGGATATTACGATAGCAGTAGTGTCTTTATCCATCCAAATAGCACTCCAAACAAACAGATCCTGAAAACATGTTAGTTCATGCCAATGTAATTATCATGTAGTAACCTTGATTTTTAAAAACTTTGATCTTGAAAATGACACCTTTCCTGAAGTTAGATTTTCCTAGATTTTTAGTATGTTAGTAAGGACAGCTGGATGTATTGAAATCAGTTGAAAAACCTTTTGTATCAATTTCTTTGGGGTTTGGTGCATTTTGGCCATAGATGTACTCGACTAAATACACTGGAGTAGCAAACTATCACATGATATCTTCTGATGAGTCACAGGAATTACCTGTAATATCAAGGAATATATACATGTTAACTTAAAGTCATCCTCTGCAGTTTGGGTGAGTTTGCAGGGTGCCTGTGGCATGGCTGTCTCAAAATCTATACAATAATTAAAACAAATTCTGTTTAAGTCCCCTCGCGGTGTTAATGTTTTTCATCTCAGAGTACCAACAATCAACACAAATGTGAATACCGGTATGTCCCCAACAGCATATGAAGTCAGTTTTTCCTCATGAGATTTTATCCCCATGATGCTCATTCTACTCCATAAAAAGTTCCATGTGGGGAATTCTGACAGCAGAGTGTGAAAGTGGTCTGGAGAGTCACCATTCACTTACTAATGACTCATTATAGCATCAGCTGACTCAGGACAGTCATTACTTACCTTTTAATCCTGCCTGTGACCCTTTAAGGACATTTGTTCCTTTAAAGACATTTGCTATGAAACAAAAACTGGTATGGAGGGATGTAATACCCACCAAGTACTAAAACACTCATTGGTACGTTGAGCTGGATCTGGCAACACACACACACACACACACACACACACACACACACACACACACACACACACACACACACACACACACACACACACACACACACACACACACACACACACACACACACACACACACACACACACACACACACACACACACACACACACACACACAGTATATGCTTCCTGCGTGACTGTGTGTCCACAACTGTGTGACTGAGTGCACATATTTACTAGAGTACTGTCTGAGCAGCAATGCACCATATTGTGCCTTGTGTCAGGTGTCCTACCGCATGCAAAGCTGACATAACATACACATGGAATCATCTTCATGCACACATGTGTGTATCCTGCAGCAAGTACAGTATACCCCAGGCCATAGAGGGATGGGAGACAATGAGAGACAAGAAGAAGTTCACACACACACACACACACACACACACACACACACACACACACACACACACACACACACACACGCACACACACACACACACACACACACACACACACACACACACACACACACACACACACACACACACACACACACACCTAAAGACAATGGAATGGACACATACATAAGCTGCTGCTCAACCCAATCAACCCAATCAAACACACACACACCACACACACACACCACACACACACACACACCACACACACACACACACACACACACACACACACACACACACACACACACACACACACACACACACACACACACACACACACACACACACACACACACACACACACCTGCAATCAGGACACTTGGCTGTACATTAAACATTAAACTCTGTTATAGCTAAAATTCCATCTTAGTGTTTCCATGATGAACTGTAATAGTGTTTAGTGTGCTTCCTCACACACTCTTTGGTGTCATTACTTACGCCAGTGTCTGTAGTTTACAGCTTGGCATCCTGAGTAGAGTAGAGATCTGCTTCACTCCCGAGTCTCCAAGTTTATTATCACTCAGATTCAGACGTGTCAGGTGTGAGGGGTTTGTTGCCAGAGCTGAAGTCAGAGAAGCACAGCCCTCATCTGTCATACTGCAGTCAGGAAGCCTGGAGAGGGGAGAAAGAAAGTCAGAGAATGAGAGTGACTAAGCGCAAGCACACAAGCACACAAGCACACAAGCACACACACTGGTTGAAGTGTTCCCAGGTAAAAAAAAAAAAAAAGTGTACTTAATATATACTTAATAAGTACGTTTTATTGTATTCAAAGTGTACTTCAAAAGTGTGTATTTAAAGAATGTTATTTTGGGACAACTTATAGTATACTTAAATGTACTTGAAATATAATTAAGTAGAGCTTAAACACATTTTAAGTTGACTTTTTTGTACTAAAATTAAACTTTGTATAAGTGTACTTAATATACTAAAAATATATTTAACTTTAAGTACATTATAAGTATACTAACCAAGTCACTTTAAAATGTGTTTAATGTGTACTTTAGCATGCGGATAAGTGCATTTTAAGTACATTAGAAATCTATTTTAACGTCATGAGAAAGTACTTTATAGTATACTGCAGAAGTACATACTTAAGTTGTGTTATTTTGGGACAACTTATAGTATACTTAAATACACTTGAAATATAATTAAGTAGAGCTTAATCACATTTTAAGTTGACTTTTTTGTACTAAAATCAAACTTTGTACAAGTGTACTTAATATACTAAAAATATATTTAACTTTAAGTACATTATAAGTATACTAACCAAGTCACTTTAAAATGTGTTTAATGTGAACTTAAGCATGCGGATAAGTGCATTTTAAGTACATTAGAAATCTATTTCAATGTCACAAGAAAGTACTTTATAGCATGCTGCAGAAGTATATACTTAAGTTGTGTTATTTTGGGACAACTTATAGTGCACTTAAATACACTTGAAGTTTGCT
>NW_026945851.1:5000-29421 GCF_034702125.1 Engraulis encrasicolus | reverse complement strand
AATTTAGATATTCTCAAGGTAGTAGCTTCACAAAACACATTCTGCAGACCTTTCAAGAATACATGAAGGACTTTGGACACTTTGGTTTATGTGTGGATACCCTCAACATATTACGAGGTAAGTGTGACGTTGTTTTGAGCTGTGCAAGACTTTAAAATGTTGTGTTTTTGAAATGTGTGTAACCGCCGAAAAACGATGCCCGCATCTTTCATATTGCATAGCTGATATGGCTAACGAGGCTAACGTGATATTATCAAACTTTCTCAAAACGCATCCTTTTGCCTTGATTTTGCGCTAGAGTGCCTGTATTTCATCCCAAACATGCAAAAATCAGGCAAACTTGTTCCAACTCAGGATAAATCCTTTAAGAAGAGATACCCAAATAAAGAGGATTTTTAATTATCTCACATATGCCATGCTATATTTACAAATGTGCAAACGTTTCGGGTGATCCCATCCTCAGTGCAAAAAAAAACCAGAACAAACATTCACATAGGTAAAGGAATCTTGGAAATTACATTTGCAATAAAATTAAGTTATATTTCAGGCGGCCTAAAGAATGTGGGGTCTGTTGTAAAGGCGGCTGTTTTCAAGTGCAGGGGGAAATCCTGTTTTTTGTTCTTTTGTTCTTTTTGACTTTCCTATTCCTTGGAGAAATTTGAAGTGGCTCCCCAAATGAAAAAGGTTCCACACCCCTAATTTAGATTGCTATGCAGTGGTGACTAATAGACTTTGGAATTGACATTATTGTTCTCAGAACTTTGTTAACTTTTAAGCAGATCTCAAAACAAATAGACAAGTAATGTCATACTTGTCGACCAATCAGAATAGAGCATTTCTTAGTTAAAAGATCAGCATAATGCAATGTGGCACGTTTATCCTCTAACCTTACAACTATTTGGACAAAATTCACATAGAATCTTTGAATTGTATTTTGGCCAGCAGCCTGCCTCTGAAGAAGCAGCCCTTTTAGTCAGTGTTTGAGATTTGTTTTTAGAGGCTTTAATTTGTTTCACGCTGTCTTGCCCCAGGCCCTATCTTTAAAAACACACATTTTACAAGGATGTTGTTTTCTTAAAGGGATTCTTGCAACCGTGTATATACTTTCTCATCAGCGAAGAAAAAAAACAAAAAAATAGCCATTTCCGAGCTACAGAGTGCCCTGTATCAGATATTACCAATAGCAACACACTCTCCTGAGTCCCACACCTCTCTGTACAATGGGCCCACCGGCATTCTCTCCGGCTCAGGCTTCTCTGTAAACACCACTGATTTGCATAAGCAGCTGGTCTGCCCACTCAAGCAATAAGACATAAAAAAGAAGATGGTAGGCTATCAGATAACCACACTGCACCACAGCCTGCAGGGGGTTAAAGACCTCCTGAAACCTAAAACTATACATGAAAACGGGGAAAACAATATGGAATAGGCCTAATTGTCCTAACTGAAAAAATGGTGAGCATTAACAGAAAAGGCAGTTTCTGTGCTTTTTAGTGCGAAAGTGAAACAATTTAATCCTTGTGTTCTTGGAGAGCACACTGGTAATGTTCCACGGTTGTGAAATTCGTAAATTTTTCTTACAGGTAAGACTTGACTAGAAACTGATTTGAACTAATCCCACCCCTGTTCTGACAACGTGTTCTGACTCCTGGCACACTGCCAAGCTCAGTGCATTCTGCAACTAAACTGCTTTATAGTAGAGTCAGTGTATCTGCGGTTTCATGCAGCTGGCAAAAATGTTACAGTGCAAAGCAAAAACAATGACAGTTACGGTAAAGAATCCCAACAAATAATCTAGCCCATACAAGAAACGCCTAGTCATGGGCTATCCAAGAGAGGGGTTGCTGCAGGGCACAACCATTCATCACACTCTGGGGAAGAGCCCTCTCTCCGGACGTGATCATGCGGTAAGTTGATTTTTGGCCCCGCCACAAGCCCAAAGACCTGCAACTTG
Organism: Engraulis encrasicolus; assembly: GCF_034702125.1. NCBI lineage: Eukaryota > Metazoa > Chordata > Actinopteri > Clupeiformes > Engraulidae > Engraulis > Engraulis encrasicolus. The sequence continues at coordinate 27,467 of NW_026945851.1, read as the reverse complement.
CTAACAAGGGTCCTGCCTCGCTGCTTTGACAGCCGTATCTCTGGGGGAGGGTTGCTTAATTCACAATTGTTCAGCACAGACGAACCGCTACATGGTTTCAATTCATCTTCGTGACAAAGCATTTGTGCCACTGTTGAGATCAATAAAACTTCATTGAGTTCTGTGCAAATGTAATTAAGCAGCGAATGCCTTCAAATAGTGATGATTTGTATGGATTAGTCACTGCACTGCTTCTGCACAAATGGAACGGCAAATGCAAAAGGCGACCATAATGTTTTCTTTATCCATCTCAATACTGAGAGGCTCTTGTTTAAGCCAATAATATGTCCAGAGTTAGGAGTATCCTTGGAAGCGATGTATTAAATTGTCACTTTGTATGATATCATCTTGGGCTATAAATCTGTATTGTAAGATGTCAGAGTAATTGAAATCACTGCTGTGGAAACAGTGCTCCTGAATGTGTGATAACACTCACATTCGTCTGGTAACACCTGATATATTGTGCGAACCCCTCATTCATTGATCATTATAGGCTACATATATACTAAATGTGCCATACCACATGATTAAACACACTAATAGCTGATAATTTACCATTATCAAATGAGTATTTACCATATGATTGCTTTTAATGAATTGTGCAGTGTCAGGCTGTAACAGTGACATATGTCAATGGCATTATAGCCTACTAGACAATAGATGGGTAAATGGTGGCAAAGCACTTACTGTAACTTCTCCTCTTCTTCCAACTTCTTTCCTTTCTCATCCTCCTCTTCTATTTCCCCTACAGCACAAGACACTGAGGCATCACACAGGCCTGTCTGGTAATGATTAAAAACATATCCTATTACATTATATTCTTAAATATAAATGGAAGGTTTTATTGTCACATATTTGCATTATTAGAAAATAAGTAACTACACAAGTTACAATTACATTTTTCAAATTTCATGCTGAATGGTCCGTCTAAAATGACAAGATGGCTTTGTGTCTGTAAGTGTCAGTAGTGGTGATGTTCCTTGCATTTGAATGAGCTCAGCTAATTCAGAAGTTCAGTGTGAAGCACCCAACGCTGCGCAAACACAGCCAACTTTGACACTTTACATCTAAAATAGTCCATGCTTTCTCTTTCACTGCTCTCGGAGTTTGAGTTGTCCACTGTCCCTTTTAAAAGCTATCTATATTTACTGTCTATCATTGATTTTAAAAATTAAAATGAATAGCTATTCTTTGGTCAAATCCTTTCACTCACATTGGATTACATTCCTATCGCCCCATCCGCTTGGTCCATGGACACCTACTGGAGTACTCTGACACTCTGAGCAGAGACAAGGATTCATCAAACGAGTGAATGATGTTTTTTTCCCCCAAACTTGAAGTGCCAAGTGTTAGTGAGAGTGTGCCCTTGCAGCCTTCTATTCTTGGTTGATATGTCTAGAAACTGATGCAGTGCTCTGCTTTTGCTGCTCACGACTATCTATCACTAGGTTTGCAACAGTAACAGCAATTGTGAGTGGTGTTTCTATCTATAGTCCTATTGAGTCAACTCGTATCTAGCAAAGTGGCCTTTACTTTCTTCTTTTCTCCATTCTCTTGAAATTCTGGGCAATTCCTGGAGACTGGCATACATTCTCAAAATAGGCACGTTGGCTTCAGCATTTGAGTCATGTTCGAAATCCTTTAGATCACATTTTAAATTACCCTGATGGCTGATGCGATCATTTATGGAATTAACTGAGCCTCATGACCTGCGCCAGCATGCTGTTACAGAAATTGAATGATAGCATAATTGCCTTAATAAATATGTGTTCAGATTCCTAATGTGCTTTTGAAAAATGTGTGTATATATGTTTATTTGTACTTTGGTACCATGGCAGCTTATTAAAATGTCACTGAAATGATAAAGGCCTGATTATGGGACCTAACAAAGGTTCAGACACATACAGAGAGATATTTAAAACATAACATTAAATTGGTTAAAAATATGAAGCATTAGACTACAGTACAGCATTTCCAATTCACTGGCTTCTCTTAACCCATTTAGAGCTAGAAGCTCTAAAGAGAGTTCTAGAAGCTAGAACCTTCATGTTGCACTAGAATATATTAATTCAGCTCTAACATTGCCTGATTATCAATCAGCAATCGAGATTCGATTCCGCCGAAGGTGTTGCATCACTAGGAGGGCGTAGCCTGGCTAGCTCTAACATACCCACAATTTTAATAAAACAGCTAAAATATGTCACTCCAGGACACAATGGGTTAAAATGACACTATAGTATGTGCTGCTTGCACAAACTGAATAGCAGGCAGACAGGTACTTTGTGGTGGGTGCAGGGGTTATCAGTGGCACTAGGATTTCTGTGACAACTCAGACAGAGTGAAGGGCATTGCATAATATTATCCTCTATGGATGGCATCCAAGGAAAAAAGGCTGCTTTTCAGTAGAACCCACCATACTCAACAGAATATGACTAGTAAATATTGAGACACTATTTGTTTGTCAAATTAGAACAAAAATGTTTGCCTAGTACATTTTCCATTTGTTGACACATCAAGAATGATAAATAGGAAATTGGGAATGTGACATTGAATTACACAACCTATCTAAGAACTAATTATATGTGCATTAGAATGTGGAGTGGTCATTGTTGGGCTCTTTCATTTATTGTGAAACTTAGTTGAATGGCAAATGTTGTCATACATGCTCAGTTAGATATTGTTTAGTCAGATATGATGACTATGATGTAGTATGCATCTGCATGTGCATGTGTGCATGTGTGGGTTTGTGCGTGTGTCCGTGCGTGTGTCTGTTTCTGTACGCGCGCAAGTGTGTGTGTGTGTGTGTGTGTGTGCGCGTGTGCGTGTGCGTGTGCGTGTGCGCGCGCGTGTGAGTGTGTGTGTGTGTGTGTGTGTGTGATTCTGTGCTATTGACAAGTGATTGTAAAAATGCTTTTCTGACAACAGACCCCATTGTTTTGTAACTCGACAGAGTGAGCAAAATGGTTCATAGTTCTTTAATCAATTTCTGATCTTAACAAAGTGCTCCAGATTCTGCCTTTGTAAGAGCTGCTCCCAACCCCTTTGATTTGTGTTGTATTACTCTTATTTACTACACTACATTACCCTGATTGCTTGCACATTTAGTTTATGCCCTACGTGCATATCCTATACGCAAACACCAACTTTATGTCTCCTCTATTGTCAATGCATCTAAATTTGATTATCATAACCTCACACGTGGCCTTTGCCTTCATGCTGTGTGTGCCTAGGGCGAGGCATATGTAACATATGGCAAATCATTTTCTGTGCTTTTCTGTGCAAGTCTGACTGACTGACTGACACCAGCACTGCGCCGATGTCTTTAAAACTGTACACAGACTCTTTCTTCGCTTCTGGTCTATTTTCCAACGCCTCCGATTTAATTAGACAACCACTCAATCAATATATGAGCCTTCAAGCAACTCTTGAGTGAAATAACAGGACAGGCGAATCAGTGATGATATAATGACAGAAGTATGTTCTCAATAAATTACGTATTGACATCCCACAACTCCTAGATGGCTCCTAGATGTTTACTCCATCATATATTTCTCTAATTATGGCATCATTACAATTTCAGGTTGACAGCAGCAATAATATATGAGGCCAAGGACACCTCCTGATTCTGTATCATTTCGCCTATTGAGATGGGTAAGACCTCGCAATGTCAAGAGATAACTAACTATAGTGCTAAAAGTTTTGTCAGCTACATTTCTATCAACACAAATGTAACTTAATTACTATTCATTAGTAAGTTAAGGGCTGAAGCCATCTAATTAGTTTCAGGTTGCACACACAGACAGAAAAAAAATATACAGTAGGTATGTTCAACTGTGTGCACATGGACTGTGGACTCTTCACACTCAACCGCACACACAGTATCCTTTAACAACAAGCAGTCTAGTGTAACGTAACAAGAACAGCATGGAGAACTGGGTAAATGTATTCACGGTAGAGATGACATTCAACAACAGTGATTAGTATTACAATGTCCTTCCATTGTAATTCTTTTAAAAAAAAAAGACCTCTGCTTTTGTGTGCAAAGATTAAGTCCTGATTTCTAAGCTGCTTTGGATAAATGTTTCTGCTGAATTTAATGTAACATCATGTAATGTAAGAACATTAAAGTCTATCTGGCAAACACCTCCATCAGGGTCTTCAGCAAAGCCCAAAATATAAAGGCAGCGATTTAAATGTAAGACTGCTCCTGAGTAACAATGTTTGTGTTGAGTGAGTAATAAGCAATCTTTCACCTGGGGCCATGCTGGATGAAAGAGATAATTGGCCGATCCTGATGATGGAGTTAGATGTGTAGGGCCATCAGTGGTGTAGTCTACTTTATTGTGGGTATACTGTATATTTGAGCATTTTTTGAAGTGGGTATACTGTATATATTTGTGCTTTTCAAAGCAATTGATCAATCAATTGCAAGTGGGTATACTGAAATCCCTGAAATGTAGAAGTGGCTATACTCCGTATACCCGCGTTCTACGTAGACTACACCACTGAGGGCCATGTACACCTAGTGTACAGTTAAATCCAGCGTGGGTCGGTTACATTATCCAGGCTGCATACGGTACACAAAGACCTGAAGCAAAAGTCCTCTATCTAAACAATTGAATGTGATTGCGTTCAATCAGATCGGAGCATGCAGAGACAACGGCAGGGGGGTGGACTGGCTATCTGGTGTACCGGGCAAATCCCAGTGGGCCCTTGCTCGTCTCGGGCCCTTCGAGGGCCACAAATAATACTAAAAAGATATATTTTTATTTTTTTTGTCTGCGACGGTAAAAAAACGACACATTGGATGCTTCTCTTGATGCACATTGGGCTAGTCCAATGAAATGCTTTGGTTCTCGAAGGCCCGCCCCTCTCTTCAGGCCCTCTTTTGACAAAACTCATCATCAGGCTGGCTATGCTGTTAAAACTGAGAGGACACAAAATGGAGAAAGAAAAGAGTGGCTATGACAAGCGCAAGAAAAAGAGAAAGCAAAAACTTAAAGAGCACGCAAAAAATGTGCTGAAATCACTGACTTATTTAAAGCTAACAGCATAAGCTCGCGCTCATGTTTCGGTCCGGAGATGGGGAACCACTGCCAGACAGCTCGATCTCAGGTTGGGACAGACAGTGGGGCTGTGGCCGTTAGCGCACAGGAGCAGAAAGAAGAGGAGGTGTGGGAGATGGTTCGAGCAGGGAAAGAAAAGAGGAGGAGGAGACAATATAAGAGATATAGCTTTCACCCCCAACACACCCGATAGTAGCCAATGCAGTGTAGCCAAATTACCCCACATTACCCATAGGCCTACCGTCGCTGGTGTTCGGCGTTTCGTTTCCTATTGTCTGAGACCAAGTTGTCATCCTGATTTTATCAGTCACAAACATGTAGGCCTACCAGTTTTGATACATTTCCATGCACTTCTCTTGTAATGTTGTGCCAGCACAAAGAACTCTTTCATTTGTCTTGAGCGGTTGTCGTGATGATGTGCTGCTGTTTTTATGCTAGTGTCCTGTTCTCCAGAACTGCGAGTAGGCTACCCGCTGCATAGTAAAAAATATTCCCGTGATGTCACTGGCTACTAATTGCATTCATTTCACAGTAGTTTACTGTGGCCATCCTCACAGTTTACTGTGATCTTCTCACAGTAGTTTACTGTGGCCACACCACAGTAAGTTACTGTCACCCTACCCACACTACCATGATCCCGCCCCTCCATTCATCACCACAAAAGAGGTAGCTACCATGTTATTGTGGCACCTCCCATTCCCCACCATGACTGAGACAACTGTGGCATGGAACCAGTCCATCACACTGCTCTCTTGAATTGATAGACAGAACTATCCATAATCACGGAGAAACTCAAGTATCTGCAATATTATTACCATTTGATAATTGTAGTCTCGTGGATGATAGTACATTAACCTGTGTGCATAGAATACTCTGGTTGAGCATAATTAGACAAACCTGAAATTTCTTAATCAAGTAAGCAACACACCAAAAAGGATACCTGCTACCATAATACTCACTACCAATTAAATAGCTAGCCAGCCAACCAGTCCACCAGCCAACCAGTCCACCAGCCAACCAAAAGAGTCAGTTGTCAGCTAGCCAGCCAAAGAGCCGGCTAACCAACTAACACTCAGTTAGTCAGCCAACTAACCAACAAACAAGTCAGTTGTATGGCTAGCCAGCTAACAAACCAGCCATCCAGTCAACCAAAAGAGTCAGTTAGCCAGCCAACCAACAAACAGTCAGTTGGTCGGTCAGTTAGCTCACTAACCAACAAGCCGGACAGAGAGCCAGCGAACCAGTCATTTAGGCAAGCAACTCAAGCATTGTGACAGTCTGAGTTTATATAGAGGTGAAAGTTAACCATGTGACCAGAGTAATCAGGCATGTGGCAGCTGCAGGTAGTAATTCAATGAACTTGTAACAGTTCTATGTACTCAAGTGAGGTCAGGTACTAATTGACAGATTGATTGGGCACTACCATTGTTCCTGGTTGATGGTAGGCAATGTCAATCATGTCATGCAGCATTTGACTTTCAATTGTGCAATGGCACTTCACAAGATAGCCTAGTTTACTAGGTGGCAATATTCTGATTTAAAATTGGATGCTGGAGTTTTGGCGTGCACATCCAAGACAAAGGCATTAGCAGGTGCCAACTTAAGAAAGTGTTTGTGTAGCACATTGGTTGCAACTTAATTTATTGGAAGCAGAACCAGCAACATTTCCTATCATAGACCTTCTTCTAATTAGGCCTGACAATTAGTAGTAATTACAATCAATCATGGCCAGGAGCAACCCAAAGTGACATACAGATATGCAACATTGGTTACTGTCCCTAGGGTAATGCCGGGTTAGGAGGGATTAGAACCTGCAATTCTCTGATCTTAAGTCCACCTCCCTAACCATTAGGCCAAGGCAGCCACATAGTGCACCCAATCATGGCCTAGCGCCACGAAACACCTGTTATAACAGCACAGTAGTTAAAACTCCAACTCCCATTGTCATTGTGACACAGCACTCCACAGCACACAAGTGAACACTGCACACTGCACACAACGAAATTGCATTTATGCCTCACCCGTGCAAGGGGGCAGCCCTCAGTGGCGCCCCATGGGGAGCAGTGCTGTGGGACGGTACCATGCTCAGGGTACCTCAGTCATGGAGGAGAATGGGGGAGAGCACTGGTTGATTACTCGCCCCACCAACCTGGCGGGTCGGGAGTCGAACCGGCAACCTCTGGGATGCAAGTCTGACGCCCTAACCGCTCACCCATGACTGCCCTGTTAACTGTGATATGACGAAACGTCTCTCTGGATTTCACAGTAACAAATTATGGCAGAATGTCACAGTATGTTACTGTGAAATGAATGCAATTAGTAGCCAGTAACTCATTGTGAGTTCACAGTATTTTCTACTGAACCCACAGTAGGATATTGTTACACACTTGAAGTGGGCGAAAGTTCAATGGGAAGGCATGTCAGTTGGGTTGAAGGCTGACGCCTTTACAGTAGTTAACTGTGATACGACGAATTCACAGTATGTTACTGTGAAATGAATGCAATTAGTAGCCAGTAACTCCCTGTGAGTTCACAGTAAGATATTGTTACACACTTGAAGTGGGCGAAAGTTCAATGGGAAGGCATGTCAGTTGGGTTGAGGGCTGACGCCTTTACTCAAAGTGATACACAAATATAAATTTGTTGCCGTCCCTATAGTCCATGAGCCAGACCACCGATCGCAATCGAAAGGGTGGGCAAAGTCTTGTTGGTATTTTATTATTGCTATATATGTCCAGTTTATGAATTGGTATGATAACCTTTGCAGAACAGTAGCTTTATCATATTTATCATGCATTTCTTATTTGAACCATTTTACACTAAAAACGCCTAGGCTAATTTGCTAATATCTTGATAAATTGAACATAAAAATGACTGAGGTAAATATATTTATTGGAAAAGTTGTTATACAAAATTCTTAGATAGTTCAAAGGGCATGTTACACATATTTCCCACTTGATTTAGTTCAGACCCCCATTTTCACTGACTTTTCATTTAAAATGAGGGTTTATTTCTCAAGAGTGAAAAAAAACCTTCTATGCCTCACCACACAATTTTACCAGTAAATTAAAATATGGGTTTTGTATTACAAGTTTCCTTAAGTTATCTTTCATTATCCAAACTAAGTGTAGTGTACTTAAATGTGAACTAATTTACATACAAACTCGAATTTGATATGTAGACAAAGACCTATTGGATAAAGCAGAGACTACACTTTTTACATCGACTAAGGGTGTTTGGAGAGGATAAAGTCACTTTTTGTACCATGCTGTTGTTGAGAGTGTACTACACTATACAATCCAGTGCCATGCACAGACATTTTTGGGGGCAGGTGCTCAAGGTGGGGGCGGGGGGCATGTGGAACTTCCAGTTTCCTTGCTAGGTTAGAACAGGAGTGGGGGAGCCGTTTTCATTCGTGGGCCACTTCAAATTTTATAAAAGGCTGCACTATGAACACAAATCAGGATTTCCCCCTGCAGTTTAGGCCTATATTGAAGGTGGGCACCTTCACAACAGACCCCACCTCCTCTAGGTCCCCTGAAAACATAACTTAATTGTATTGCAAATTCAAATTCAATTTCTTTAATTTCTTTAAGTTCTTTACAAAGCATGTCAAATTCCATGTGAAACTGCATAAGATTAAAATTACATCAGGGGCCGTAAACGGCCCTTGAGACATAAGTTAGATTCCCCACCCTTGTATTATAAACTATATTATATCAGTGGGAATTGTCACATGCTTTTGATCTCAAGAATTTCTACCGTAGATGATCATGCCAATATGGAACACATTGTGACAAAATAACAAGAACTTTCTAAAAGGGCCTTTTTTTCGTCCAATACTGCGAAGGGGCAGGTGCTTTAGCACCACCAAGTCCGTTCCTAGATCTGTGCATGCCTATGATACAATCACTTGGGTTTGGAAATCCAACAGTAAAAGTAAAGTCCCAAATCAACACACTGACCCGCTCTGCACTGGGATCACCCCACCTTCCAAGCAACATACTGTATGAAGAGTCCAGAGAGCAGGCCAGTAATGGGGAATAACAGATTACATGTTTCACGATTACAACAATCAAAAAATTGAAGAGTTGCATTCCCTTACAGTTACTGCTTCAGTGTCTGGTAATTAAAGTACATTTACTATGTGAAAATAAGTGGTGGTTTCTAGATTCATATGTTATGCTATTCTCAAATTTTGATCATTCCACACATTACCAGAAACCCAGAGAAAACACATAATGTGCATGCGTGTTGGTGTGGCAGTGGCTGTGTGTCTGTGCCTGACAGATGGAGTTGACTCTATGATTCTGCTTGCATTTGTCTCCTTCTGCTCAAATATCTACCTTCATATGGCTATCCCTGCTGGTAACTCTTGTAATATCGTCTGAGTTTCCCAAAAACACAAAACACAAAAACACAAGTAGTACTTAAGTATGAGGCACCCTTTAGACAATAGCAGGGATAGACATCAATTCAAGCTTATACAATACCTTTTCTTGTACATACATGCTTGAACATAACACATGTGTGAGGAAAAAGGCCTATATACACTTTTAGTGGTGATGTGTATATTCCTGATATACTGACAAGGGGCCGCCTCATACTTAAGTTCTTTAACCTACAGTAATTGCATTTGCTGAAATTACTGTAATTGAGTACTTTGATGAGTAACTTGTAATTTCCAAAGTAGTTATTAAAATGGGTGATTTTATTTTTTACTCAAATTACAATTTGGCCCAAGTATTTTACTTATATCTATCTTGAGTACTGAGGAAGGCAAAATTGAAATAAAGGGGAACATCTGTCAGACATGAAGGGAAATTGTGTGTTATTACCATTTACCATAAATTATCTATTTTGGACTAATCTATTGGATGACTCTAGGGCCCGCCGGCCCAATACCATTAGTCCGACAGCCCATAGATGGTACACAATAGAGTTGCAAGCAACTGGCTGAGAATAGTAGAGCACACACCAGGGACTAGATCTGACGGTAGGGACACATACACGCAAATTTGCAAACTTTGCCATTCATTCCTATGAGAGAGGCAAAGGCAAGCGATGGCAAGCGAACAGGAGCGAAGCGAAGCGAAATTATTAAAGAAAGTTTAATGTTATGCAAATGAGGAGCGAATTCGCCTGCCACGGCCCAATCAAATCAACAACATAACTGTTCCATTCCATTTGATTCGCCGTGACGACCTGATGACGGTTGGATTTCGCCTCTCTTCGCTTCGCCTCCTATGTGTCCCTACCGTGAGGGAGTAGCAACGCAGCCTGAAAACTGTTTTTTAGAAGATATACAAGACTTATTATTTATTAACAAAACTTATTCATGAATTTAATCTCACAACTGGGAATTAAATGAAATCCACCAGACTATTTCCTTTGGTAGACTTCCCCGCCTTTGAAATTGAAGGTCCCAGACCCAAACACAATGAAATCCAGACCCCTAAATTCAGAGTAATGGGCTGTTGTATCAATGAGCTGACCCTCGGCCTGCAACTTTGCCACAACAGGGCACACAGAATTTTGTTGTCACGATCGAAGCCAGGTTTTTGGAAGATGGCATGTGTAGAGATAGACAGAGGTCACGAAGGGTGCTATTTAAGGAAAGCGATAGAAAGACAAACTGAAAGTAACTAACTTCTACTCAAATTACATTTTTAAAGTATTTTTTAAAAACTTTTACTCAAGTACACTTTTAAAGAGGTAATTTTACTTCTACTTTGAGTAGAATTTGAACCAAGTAATGGTATTCTTTCCACCTCTGATAGCCTCCTACTGCAAATGGGCCTGGCAACAAGCCAATTCACTCTTAGCTGAAAACACTCAACTACATTAGAACAACATTGCTAACAATGCAGGAAGTCTTAGGTAACCGATTAAGACTTGGCCATTACCATTTGGTGACAATAAGGTTATAACAGAGGGACTGCGTTACAACCTTAAAGCCAGCCGGTCGAGGTGCACCACATGACAGCCAGGGTACACCACGTGACAGTTTTCTTGAACTACTTGTACCCAGTGCGAATTTTCCAATATAAGGGGGAAGAGGCTAGGGCTACAATAGAAAAATAATGTAAAGTAAATACAAAAAAGAATCATAAAAACACAAAAGGACAGTGCAGGCCGTGGAAAGCTCAGAGCCTTAAAGCTCACGATGAGATCAGAGCTCTTTCAAATAGTTTTTCATAAGCTGGGACAGGACTTGGAGCTGTCCATGGATGTATTCATGAAGCATTTAGGTGCCAACTCTACATAGCATCGACAAATACGTAGAACGTACATACAACCCGCTACCAGAGAGTGTGAATCAAGCCAACTTCCACCATGTGAGGACTGCCTCCTCATGCATGCTATGTTTGCCAACTATCAGGCTGGCATCTTGAGAGCAAGTCTTCAGCAGCATCCACAAATCCCAAGAACACTTGACCATGGCTGGGCCAACTATGAAAATGACCAGCTCACTATACAGTGAATGCTGCAATCTCCAGCGCCTAAGGCAGTGCTACAACTGATGTCTTGCAAGTGCAGCCATCAATGTAAACTGCAGGATTGCCAATGTCTGAGAAGTAGCTCAAAATGCACAACCCTCTAAAAACTTAAGACATGCGTATATCAGCATGAAGAGGATCATCATGGTGACATATTTACAGATGCTTACTGGACTGAGTCAGATCTTGAGGACTGAAATAATGCTCTTTAGCTTATTTTAATATGCTTAATGTGTATTTGTTCATGGTGTTTGTTCATGTTATTCTTGCTATTGCAGGACAAGTTTAATAAAATAAAAAAACGATTTCATATGTTGTCATTTTTATCACATTTTCTCATTCACATATAGCTTAGGTGATTCTATTAGGTCTATTGGTATGGTCTAACAACCTTTTTGGGGTCTTGATTGAAGGGAAAGCATCTCTGAGGAAATGTAAGCACCCTGTGTGGTCAACAAACTGCATAATAACAAAGAACAACAATAGAGTTTTCACATTTCCGTTTTACTGGTCCACCATTTCAACGCATGATCTTTCACTAACTACCTCTTTGCAATGGTTATCATGCCATATTAATGTACAGTATATGGTTATCACATGTTAGTATGTGTTTGTTCATTATGTTTTTTGGTGTTGTTTTGCTGTTGGGGGTAAAAGTAAAAAAGTTTAAAAAAAAATCTTTAAAAAAATCGGATTGAATATGTTATCCTTTTTATCACATTTTGTCATTCACACATTGCTGAGGTGATTCTATTAGGCCTATTAGTGTGGTCTAATAACCCCTGTAGGGTCTTAATAGAAGGGAAAGCATCCCTGAGGTAATTCAAGCACCCTGTGTGGTCAACAAACTACATAATAGTAAAGAACCACAATACCGATTTTCACATTTCCATTTTACTGGTGCACCATTTCAACACATGATAACTACCAAAAAGCTACCTGTTTGCAATGGTTATCATGCCAAAATGTTTACTTGAGATGTCCAAAAAGTCAAAAAAACAGATTAGATCTTGCCCACCCGTTCGATTGCGAGAGGTCCATTTTTGGGTCCTGGCTCAAGGCCTACTAGGGCAATGTAGGGTTTGGAGGGATTTGAACCTGCAACTCACTGAACTTAAGTCCACCTCCCTAACCATTAGGCCAAGGCTGCCACATAGCACAACCTGGGCCTTCAGACAGTTCATGGACATTTACAGCAAACTATTTAGTCATCAACTTCTTGTTTGCTACATGTCTTCCCATGCTTGGTCATCTCCTTTTTTCTCACTTCCTCATGTCAGTGGGTCTTTCTCAAATGCAAGGCCAGTGTCCTTCCAAGTGTATCAGCCTAATTAGTCACGCCCAGTGATTGGATACTTTTTGGTGAATTCTACAGAATATCCAATCACTGGGTATGACTAATAAAGGGTATCCAATCACTGGGCGTGACTAATTAGGCTGATACACTTGGAAGGACACTGGCCTTGCATTTGAGAAAGACCCAATATGTGCAACCTGAGGGGGAGGGGCTTAGGACATACGGGCTTCAGATCGTGTCCCATCATGCAATGCACTTATGGAGAGCCATTTATCTAGAAGGAATATCTTAAGTGTGCTTCAAAATATTACTCCTTGTTATATTCTGTGTTTATTGTAGGGGTTGTACTATTTAAAGTGGTACACAAGAAAAATGACCATATTCCCACCGTCATGAAGATGGTCATGTATATCTCCCAATATATATAAGCTCATTCTCCCATAATTTGACAGAGATTGGGGATAACGTAGTTAACTGATGATAGGTGTATACATGTATACCACAATACATTAAAGGCCAACTTCCGATAAAACTCAGTTTTACTCACTCCTTTCGAAGATCGGACGGTCACCCCAAGTTAAACTCACTTGCAAGGCTCTCATAGCGGTGCGTCAACTCTCCTGGCTGTGTTTCCCGGTGTTTCCCAATTTACATCAATAATGCAGAGAAACGAGCGAATCACGAAAGCCTTTCTGTGTTTCGTCACGTCGAAAGAAGGCGTTGCCCACAAAGGTTTATATCGACCCATTTATCTAAAAACATGTCGAGTAATTTTTTTCTGCTTGTTTTCAAAACAAGCAACGTCTGGTGGTCCGAAACATAGCTTAGCTTAGCTATCAGCTGGTTGCTACTCTCAGGTACACACACAGCACAAAGCCTCATGCATAAAGCCTGCTCACTCCGGTTGCTCCGTGCCTACAGCTCGCCTAGGGGTCGCTGTCGAAAGAGCACAGCCCTGAATGGAGCCTGCACGCCTCCGTTGGCGCCCCTATAGTGCAGTACCATCCGGGGAAGTGGCGACTCTGTTTCCCATTACATTCTCTCCCAAGGCTGGAGGACTGAGCCAATCAGAGACGCGTTTCTTTGAGAGCAGGAGGAGTGAGCCAATCAGAGACGCATTTCCACGAGAAACACGGAACACTCTCTCGTTTCTCCACAAGCCACCTTGCCAGCTTGCAAAAACGTCTTGAAACAAAGCAACCAGAACGTTTTTTAAAACAGGACCAACGCGTAACACATTCAACAACAATTGGGAACACGGCAATATTAATTAAATTACGTTGAGAGGCGATCTTTAAGAATGAAATAATTTGCTGAAAATGTCAATGAAAGGTGTGATTGTAATGAAGAGCCCAACCTGTCTATGACTGAAATTGTGCCCCAATGCACTAATAATTCAATAGATACTCCGCCCACACAGTAGTTTACTGTGATGTTTCCTAGTTTATCACTTTGGCATGCTGGTTATCCTTGAAGAGCACAGTAAAATACTGTGATGTGCAAGTTAGGTGAGAAATGGCAAGTGATACAATGATTTCAAACTAATTTGCTGTGTGCCGTGTGACCATCACAGTAGCATAGTGTACCAGAACATCAGAGTAATTAACTGTGAGATTTCACAGCAAATTACTCTGAAATCCTTGTAAATTTTTACTGTGTGGCTACCAGTTTACTGTAGGTAGCTACTTCGGCGTTTCCCCCATTGACACTCCCTCCCCACTCGCTCAAATCAGTGAGAAATATGTGCACATTTGATTTGTTTTTGTAAACTTTTCATGTACTGTTGCGCCAACATATAATCTTACATTTCTCTTGACATGTCCATGACATGTCTCTTGACTAGTCCTGTCTTGTAATTTGGTGTTACCATCCCCCTTTCCCCTTCCGCCTATCCAACAATCTTATGTGTATTTTTTCACTGTACTGCTTGTGCAACTACGTTTTTTTTAAAAACGAAATGAGTTTTTGTAATATTTTGCTTCTGCAATGGCATGTCACGTCATTAATAAGACATCTGAATGAATAGTTGCTTCTTTGCATGGTAGTCAGATGGATACGTAAGACGCCGTCGCATGCTACTGTTTGGGAATCGCTGGCTACGCAGCCGCTCACTTTATTACAACCTGCTGTGAAACATTGTAGCGTAACTTTGTTTTGGCAATGTGTATGTTGGAAGCCTAAGCAATAAGCGGCTAGTTTTGCTGAGGTGAAAAAATGGCGAGTGTCCTAAAACAATATCCCACTCTGTCAGATGACAATCCTAGGTTATTTTGATGAGTCTCAGTTCATGCCTAGACTAGACAAAACGGTTTGGGGGGGCGTGTTAACATGGCATGTAGCAAGCTGGCTTTTACTGACTGTAGGCCTAATAGACAGGTCATCAGCTGGGAAAATTAGGCCTTTCGTCCTACCGCACTTTTCTCTGTGGATTACTGGCCAGAAGGCCTATTGGAAGAAATTAAAATATGGGGCCACGTCAATTTTTGCTCAGAATTAATCCCTTAAGACACAGCATTATAAATGAGCTGTTACCAGAATGGCAATGACCAAGTCGTAATGCATACTAAAGGCCCTGTGCACTCATAGTAGTGTAGTACTTTAGTAGTTAACTTTCAATACAGCATGCCATAGAAGGTACGGCGTGCATTAAGGGGCTACATATGGCCGCCAATTTCCAAAATGACTTGTTTTCATGCATTATTACATTGTACTATAAGGTGATATTCATGCACGATTAACTACTTTCAGCACTATTCTGTCATATTTCCTTACATACATGTTTACAAAGGTTGACTAAACTAAAAGAAATGAAAATAAAGTTGGCCACCTTGCAATATCCAAAGGAAAGTGCTGAAAATAATGATTGAAATGCACATACAGAGTCTATGGCTGGAAAAATTAGGCCTATTGTCCTTTCAGGGTTTTCACAGTGGATTACAGACCAGAAGGCCTATTGGAAAAGATTCACCAGTTGGTTGCCATCTCAAATGTGCTCCAAAATTCAAAATGTTCTCTGTTTTTCAAAATGGCAGACTTTCACACATTTTTTCTCAATACTGTAAGGCCATAATTACCAATAAAGATGACCTGGTTTTTCAGTTAAATTGTCCTATCTCCTTGCAGACGTGAGTATAAAGGTTGTCTAGAAAAAGGCATGAATATATATAGCCTACAGGGGGTGGGAAAAACAACGTAGACACCTGTCATTTTAGTGTCATTTAGTTCCTCTTGCATCCACAGTTAATCCTGTTGGATGTGGTTCATCCTTCTTGGTGGTATGCAGACATTACCTTGGATACTGTGGCTCTTGATACATCACAAAGACTTGCTGTCTCGGTCAAAGATGCAACAGTTACACACGTACCAAGAATTTCTCCTTTTTGAACTCTGACATGTCACCCATAATGTTGTGTGCATTGCAAAATTTTGAGCAAAACTGTGCTCTTACCCTGCTAATTGAACCTTCACACTTCACTTTACTGGTGCAATGTGCCATTAATGAAGATTGGCCAAAAGGCTGGTTCACGTGAGCCATTAAACTTCCAACACTAAAATGACAGGTGTCTCAGTTGTTTTGTCCACCTCCTGTATCTTGCCACTTTGAAATATCCAAAGGAATGTTGTCAAATGATTGAATTTCACAAACACAGTGGACTGCTGAAAAAAGGCATATTGTCCTGCCAAACTCTGTGTGTGTGTGTGTGTGTGTGTGTGTGTGTGTGTGTGTGTGTGTGTGTGTGTGGTGTGTGGTGTATGGTGTGTCGTGTGTGTGTGTGTGGTGTGTGGTGTATGGTGTGTCGTGTGTATGTGTGTGTGTGTGTGAGTGTGTGTGTGTGTGTGTGTGTGTGTGTGTGTGTGTGTGTTTGTGTGTGTGTGTGTGTGTGTGTGTGTGCTGTTCTCAAGTGTGTGTGTTGTGTGTGTGTGTGTGTTATCCTAAGCGATCTGTGTGTGTGTGTGACTAGTGTGGAAGAGATAATGTGATCCCAGAAGATGTCCTGTGTCGATGGCTGTCTAGTTCTGAGATGGTGTGTGTGTGTGTGATGTGTGTGTGTGTGTGTGTTGTGTGTGTGTGTGTGTTTGTGTGTGTGTGTGTGTGTGTGTGTGATGGGTGAAGTGTGTGTGTGTGTGTGTGTGTGTGTGCATGTGTACGTGAGTGTGGTGTGTTGTGGGTGATGTGTTTGTGTGTGTGTGTGTGTGTGTGTGTGTGCGTGTGTGTGTGTGTGTGTTATTGCCCATTTGTGTGTGTGTGTGTGTTTGTGTGTGTGTGTGTGTGTGTGTGATCTCTGTGAGTTGTTGTGTGTGATCTGTGTGTGTGTGTGCGTGTCGTGTGTAGTGTGTGTGTAGTGTGATGTCGGCCAGAGGACCCTGTGTGAGAGTCAAGGCCCAACACCTGTGTCAACTAGCAAGAACAGATTCAGACGAGAACAGATGGGGCCCTCCTTGAAAAGAGAGAACACCTATCACCTGTCATATCGGGAGAGAGATAGAACCAGACAGAGAGAGAGAGAGAGAGAGAGAGAGAGAGAGAAGAGAGAGAGTAGAGAGAGAGAGATAGAGAGATGAGAGAGACAGAGTGGGCAGAGATGGGCGGATAGAATAGATAGACAATGAGAGATAAGAAGAGAGATACATAAGAAAGTAGAGAGAGAGAGAAGAGAGAGAGAGAGAGAGCAGAGAGTGAGAGAAGAGAGAGAGAGGCAATAGGAGATGAGAGAGAGAGAGACAGAAAGAGAGAGACAGAAAGAGAGAGAGAGAGAGACAGAGAAGAGAGAGAGAGACAGGAAAGAGAGAGAGACAGAGAGAGAGCACAGAAGAGAGAAGAGAGAGAGAGAGAGAAGAGACTTGCATATCTCATGACAACAGTGACGCCAACCGCCCCCCCCTCCCCCCCCCCCCACCCACACACACACACACACACCTACCTTCATAAAGCGACTCAATACACACAACATAAATAACTACACATCACAGGATATTAAGTGGTAATTGACAAATCTAACAAAACACTACAAATCCACCCTACCACATGAGCGGTCCCTGCCGCCGCGGGCCGAATCACACACACACACACACCACACACACCACACACAAACACGACACAACACACCAAACACACACACGACAAACACACGACACACACACACACACATACACACGACACACACACACACACACAGAAACAGCACATACACACACATACCGACATCACACACACACACACACACACACACACACACACACACACACACACACACACACACACACACACACACACACACACACAACACACCACACACACGACACACACAAAGACGACCGTGACAGTGTGAGGTGGCACAGTCATATAGGGTCCGTAAAGACAAAAACAAAACCCGCTGTCACCGCGCCATTAGTCAACCGTGACAATGGCAATCAGGCACACACACACACACACACACACACAACCCCCTCACCCACCCCACACACACACACACACACACACACACACACACACACACACACACACACACACAACACACACACACACACACACACACACACACACACACACAACACACACACACCAGCAATGGCAGGGAGACCACGCTGAGGGTCAGGTACTGCATGTGTAGAAACAGGCCGTGAACACCGGAGGAGGGCTTGGTGTGGGGGGGTGGTGTCTGTGTGTGTGTGGTGTTTCTCTGTATGTGTGTTTGTGTGATGTGTGATAGTGTTGTGTTGTGTGTGTGTGTGTGTGGTGTGTGAGATGTGTGTGTGTGTGTGTTGTGTGTGTTGTGTGAGTATGGTGTGTGTGTGTGTGTTGTGTGTGTTTGTGTGTTGTGAGTTTGTGTGTGTATTTATGATGCGTGTGGAGGCACACACACACGACCACACTTGCAAAAACACAGGAAGCCACCCCCCCCAGCACCCCCCCCACACCACCGCAACCCACACAGACATCACATGGGGCTGTCACATTTTCGGCTTGGTGTGTGTGTTGTGTCTGTGTGTGTGTGTGTTGTGTGTGTGAGTTTGTGTGTGTGTGTCGTGTGTGTGTGATGGCTGTCACATCTTCCTTGGGTGTTTGTGTGTGTGTGTGTGTGTGTGTGCGTGTAGTGAGTTGTGTTAGTGTGGCTGTCACATCTTACCTTGGTGTGTGTGTGTAGTGAGTGTGTGTGTGTGTGTTGTGTGTGGCTGTCAATCTTCCTTGGTGTGTGTGTGTGTGTGTGTGGTGTGATGTGTGTGTGTGTGTGTTTGTTGTGGTGTGGTGTGTGTGTGTTGTGTGTGTGTGTGCGTGTGTGTGTGTGTGGCTGCACATCTTCCATGTCGCTGTCTTCCTTCGCGCTCTGTCCTCAAACTTAGATTGCATTTTGTTATCAGGTGACAGCGTCTTAAGAAGACATACTCCAACAATGCACACACACTCACGCACTACATCCACGCACCGCACGGCACGCACACACACACACACACGCAGCATACGCACACACACACACACACACACACACACACATAACGCTCGCACCGGCACGTACCCAACACCGCACACACACACACACACACACACACGCATCTCTCCACATGCACACACACACAAATACACACAAGAACACACAGTCTCTCTCTTTCTCCCCTCTCGTTGAACGATGTGGGCAGCTTTTCCTCGATCTCCTTCACAAAGAAGAAGGATAGATTAGAAAGATTGGACAAGAGAGTAGAGTAGGAGTAGAGTAGAGTAGAGTAGAACATTTATTTATATAGCCCAGAGGGAAATGAAGTTTTGATAAGAAGGATGTATAGGAAGGTTGCAATAAAAGGGTGAGAGGAAGGATGGCATAAGAAGGAGTATAGCCTATGGACGCTTTAGAAGGATATACGCCATAATCCCCCAATGGGCACCCTAACTGGCACAACTACCGCCGGCCGCGACATGAGGCGAGTAATTGACTTGAAATTGAGTCCGGCCAGCGGCAAAAGCGACTCGGTGCGACAAGAGGGGATTGCGCGCCACGCAAGTGACAGTTTGTATTTGAGCTGCGCTGGGAGTATTATGGAAATTAGGGCTATGACACGATTCGCTGACAGCCCTCCACAGCACACAGCCAATGAGGCATGTTGCAATGGCTCGGCATTCCTGCTTTAAAGACGTACATACTCTAGTCGCTTCAATTGCTGCTTAACATGCACTAAAGAGATTCTCTGTTGGCGGCTTGAATGCTCTCAGGCTGGTCAGTGTATTCTCCGGTAAAGGGAGCAGTGGTGCGGGTGGGCGGCGGGATGGTACTACGCATCATGAACCTCAGTCATGGAGAGATGGTGGACAGTAGAGTACCATGCTACAGGGTACCATGAGGAGGATGGAGGACAGATAGATAGCCATGCTCAAGAGGTACCTAATCAGTCATGGAGGAGTATGGAGGACAGTAGAGTACCATGCTCAGTGGTACCGTATATAGGGTATGTGGGGGACTCATTCATGGGAGATGATGTTGGAGTGAACAGTAGAGTACCATGCTCAGGGTACGCCCATCAGTCTGGAGGAGGAATGAGGAGCAGTAGAGTACCAAATGCTTCACGGTTATCCTCAGTCAGGAGGAGGTGGAGGACAGTTAGATTACACATGCTCAGGGGTACCTCAGTCATGGAGGGTATGGTGGACAGTAGAGTACCATGCTCCAGGGTACCTCATCTTCATGGAGGGGGGAGAGGATCGGGGACATAGAGTAGCCATGGCTCAGGGTACCTCAGTCATGGAGGAGGATGGGGGACAGTAGAGATACCCCATGCTCAGAAGGTACGCTCAGTCATGAGAGGAAGGATGGAGGACAGTAGAGTACCATGGCTCAGGGTACCTCAGTCATGGAGGAGGATGAGAGGACAGTAGAGTACCAACCAAAGCTCAGTTACCACTCAGTCATGGAGGAGTGACGAGGACAGCACAGGTTAAATTTAGCTCCCCGCCCCACCAACCTGCTCTCAAGGTCAGACGAGGCACGACATGTAGTGATCGAGGTGTGATCAGGTTTCGACTACAGCAGAGGTTCTCAAACTTTGTTCCATCATTCACTACCATCAGAAGGTTTGAATGCTTTCGAGCCCCCCCCAAAAAGCAACAGCAGTAACTGCGGCCATATCTGAATTTGCGATCGCTCGGGCGCCATAATCGAGAGAAAGGTGACTGTGCGATTAAGACAAAGAGGGACTGCAGTTGAAATGCAGATGTGTGTTAATTTCCTATGCTATTCAAATTCATGATAAAATATAATATAAATGTTGGTGAGGGTATTAAACTTAAATGGACTAATTGGCCAGAACCTAAAAATCATTTCCGTGAGGGGAAAAAACCCAACAACAGATACACACCCCTCCCGCTGAGAATCCTCCACCGCAGCCCCGCACAGGGGGCTTACCACACCCCACTTTGAGAAACACTGGCACTACAGAAGACATTAGCTAAGATGTGTGTGTGTAGTTTATTGAAAGAGATTAGGTTATTTCAGATATTCACTACAGAATGACAATACCCTAACATCAAACTCCCATCTCGTAAGCAGAGGCCGCATTGCTTTGAGTGTTGTGTGTGAGTGTGTTGAGTTTAGTGTGTGTGTGAGTTGTGTGTGTGAGTGTTGTGTGTGTGTTGTGTGTGTGTGTGAGTGTGTGTGTGTGTGAGTTGTGAGTGTGTGTGTGTGTGGTGTGGTGTGTGTCTGAGTGTGTGTGACTGTGTGTGCTGTGTGTGTTTGAGTGCTTGAGTCAGCTCTGAGCTTTCAAAGTGGGCCATTAAAAGAGTCAGAGTTGTACACACCTCTACACACACACACACACACACACACACACACACAGTACACACACACACACACACACACACGACACACCACACACACACACACACACACACACACACACACACACACACACAACACCCACACACACACAACACACACAGGCAAAAGAAATCTCAGATGATGAAACACATCTCTCTGGCACACCTGACCTCAGAAAAAATGATGTACACAGCTGGAAAAGCATCTAGTCTATGATGCTTAATATTCATCAGTTTATCTTTGGTTATGAAATTAATAAGCCAAGTCACACCACACACACCGGGGGCTCTGTGGCAGTAGGGCGGCAAAGTCCCCGCACACTTGGGCTAGGGCCTGTCCCCATGTGTGGACCCCGGTTCGAGTGAGTCCGGATGGAGTCATTTCGGCAAACTCCTAGCCACCAGCTCTCTCCACACTCACTTCCTTCAGGCACCATTCACTGTTCTATCCCGAACTAAAGGCCCAAAAAGCCCATAATGTCTTTCCAAAATTTAAATAAAATAAAAACTACACACACACACACAACACACATACCAACGCACGCAATTTATGTATTCATGCACGCACAAACACTCACACACACACAACACACACACACACACACACACACACACACACACACAACCACACACACACACCACACACACCACACACACACCACACGCACATGGGCACATCACACAACACCCAACAAGACTCCAGCTAAAGTAAAAGAAAAAAAAGATTTCACAGGAACAACACCAAATCAAGAAATCAAAACAGCA